>NC_047104.1:36967801-37135054 GCF_902500255.1 Thalassophryne amazonica | reverse complement strand
CATCTCAACAGTCACCAGAACAATGATTAAGGAATTATTTAAGGGATTGACAATACTACTGGTGGTCAGTATGGGAGAAAATAGACATCCAAAACATACAACGGACTGTGCCGTGGCCATGGCCGCAATAGCAGCTAAACAAGGCATTCTAAACACAGGAAAAACATATAATTTGGTATACATTAAATCAAAAGCCTACAAGAACATAGGAATACAGGGAAAGCTGGGGGATTACATATTAGGCGAAGCCATTAGCATCAGATGTGAAGAGGAGGGAACACTCAACATAGAGGTAATTTGTGATAAAGGAGGATGCAGGGAAACCAAGCAAGACGTAACTGTTACAGTACGTGAAGCCACAAAATGGGTAAAAATCAAACCAAGGAAAAAGAGGACAATTAGAAGCCTAGAAACAAGCAGTCACTTAGGGAGATGGGATCCCAGTACAGACCTAGCCCGCACACAAGGGTTGAAGACCAATTTATTTTACCAATGGTTGAAATTTTCGGCTAGGCAGATCAGTGAAAAGCCTTGCATAGCCTGTCACCGGAAAGGTGTGATACCTCAGGCTAAACCCCTACCTGATATCAACAAATGTTATAGGAGTCCCCAACATAACTCAGACCAAGCAGAATGCTATACACAATGTGTTATGAAAATGGCAGTAGGTGATGAAAAATATGCTGCCGACAGTAAACTTTGTCCAGTGCCTCTAAGTACAGAAGGAACCGTTCCACCTATGATTAAAATAGAGAAAGGGATGATACACCCATTCTGTATAGCTAAAGGCTTAGTAGCACAATACATAAGCGATTGGCAGGTAGGGACGACCCAGCCAAAACACCACATACAGTGTATGCAAAAGCAGCAAGAATACAAACCGGCCAAAACAGCATGGAACATTACCGTCTGTCACACCCTGCCAGCAGCAGGCATACAGTGTGAACAAATAGTACCGGCCACAGGGGGGTCTGTAATTGGACTGAATCTCACCCATGCTTCATGGGTATCTACTCCAAATTTAGCTAAAGGAACGGTACCCTTAGCTGACATCTTTTGGATATGCGGACAAAGAAGGAAACTCCTGTCATCGCTGTCCCCTAATTGGAAAGGTCTTTGTGCTCCTGTGATGCTCACAGGAATTGACATAACAGTAATTGAAATGCCAAATTCAATACAACCCATGCCACAGAAACTTCGTAAGAAAAGAGGAATAATGACGTTTAAAACAGACTACAACATCACAGTAAGAAACGGGATACCAGAAGGGATACCCCGACAATTAGAAGCCATAGACAGTAGCAGAGTTAAAGCAGATGAAGACGCGGATAAATGGGGATGGGCATTGGCTCTGTTCGGGGTTACTCCAAAAATCCGTTCTAGGTTCCAGGAGGTGCAGTGGATTAATTACTTGTGGTATAATCAGCAAAGATACCTGAACTGGACATTGGCAGCAGTAGGAGCCTTAACCGAACAACTGCACGCCACCTCGCTAATGACAATGCAAAATAGATTAGCTATCGAGATGATGATGGCTGATGAACAAGGAGTTTGTATTATGATCAAAGCCACCGAATGTTGCACAGCTATTCCCATGCGTACAGGGGAAGACGGAAATTTGACAGAGCTCTTAATCACACTTGAAGAGATGCAACAGGAACTGTTAAGTAACTCCATAGGAGGGAGAAATGAAACTGACGATTCTGGATACATTGTAGGGAATGGAATGAATATTGGCCCACTATTTTCACTGTTTGGGACTCTAAGGAGAGGGTGGATATCATGGAAAGACTGGTTATATCAGATAGGTGTAATCTTGGCACTAACAGGGGTGGCGGTCTTGCTGGTAATATGTTGTGGTATTCCCTTGATAAAATTTCTGGTCAATAAATTGATTTCATCCACAGTAGGACAGCTCCCACTGTTAGCCATCCGAGCCCTAGAAGAAAGCACAAACGAAACAGACAGAGAACCAGAATATATGGAAATGGATGAAATACCAATTATCCTCCCCGACAGCCCCCAGCTACCTAATATTGTGGCGTACACCCCAGATAGGGAGGACTGGGATGGACCGTGCTTGGTGATATTGTAGACGAGGAAGAAGACATGCACGCACATTTACATTCACACACATGCACCCACAAAAATGAGGGATAGGATAGACAATATCTGAAAGAATGACATGGAGCTGTAATAATGAACGTATATGTATATTACTAGGACACAGGAGTATGGCTGAGAGACCAGACTCCCCTGATCAGGGACCTATGCCTGATCTGCCTCTATCAAGTCTGATTGGACTCTCAGAACTGTTTGGAGAAGAGGATATACAGGAGGGATGGTCGAGACATGATTGGTCGCCACAGCCGCCATCCATCCAGCAGCTAAACCAGTTGGCAACAGAAGGATCTTCATCGTTCCAGCACCTGGCGATGACGGCTTCACAGAATCTGCCTGCAGCAAGAGTCGGCCCAAGGACTCCACCATCACCTGAAGGACCCTTTGGACTCAGGAACACACCCCTTCCGCAGATGCCATGGAGACAGTCACATGTGCCAGTGGCAACGATACCCTCCAGGGGAGGCAGCCAAGGTCGGCCACATGCAGCAACCGCCCGAGTGCATCCTAGACCCAATTCACTGCTAGGACCTGTCCCCAGCTTTCCACCCCCAAGGCAGGAGAGATATTCTGATCAGCCCAGTGCCTCTGGAGGAGGATCAGCAGGGGTGGACCTTAGCCGAACTCACCCACCAGGACAGAGGGGAGCTTTGTACAGGCTGCTAAATGCCCAGAGTGTCCCAACCACTTGCCTGTGCGACATCAACAATACTCCCCCCACACACGAAATGCCTTCCCCCTTGTACTTCCTGTCCCCTGGACTGCACAACCTTAATCTGGTCATGGTCACCCCACTGGACATGGCGATCTTGGTTCGAGAGCTTCGTCTTCCACAAGAGTCTGTTCCAAAAACCTTGGAGCAGCTCCTGCCCCTCACAAATCACATTCCCCATGGGCTATTTGAGGAAATCATGCCACAACTGAGTCAGACAGCTGCATACCTGTTAAGGATACACCGTGACAATGCCAACATCTCTTGTGCTCAGGAGGGCCTCCATACTCAACTGTGTGGTCTTCAGTCTAGTATGGACATGCTAGCCAGCATGATGGAGCATATGGAGAGGGAACAGCTAGGGCTGGCCACCACCACCCTGAATGTGGGCAAGAATTCTCTGGGGGCCCTGTACAACCTGGCCAAGCAGCACAAGGAGCTGGAAAGATCCATCAGAGAACTGCACGACTGTCTGAAAGCCAGAATTCCTGATCCTTCCCCCACTACCCCTGAAAGGCCAACCTCCCCATATTCCCCAACTTCTCCCAAAACTTCAGACGCTGAGTAAATGCTGAGGAGCGCGGACTGACGTAATGGCACTGAAAACGGACTATGATCTTGGTTCTTGAGTTTGAATTGCGGACTGGTTTCAGAAATCTGAGTGTAAATAAAAACAAAGAAGGATATATGTTAGTAACGAAGGTTGGGTAAATGTCTGTCCTTACCATCATCTGCGTAACACAGATAAAGCTAAATGCGTACACATAGATATCACATTGCAAAGTTATAAAAAGGGGACCCTTACACGGCGTGTTTGGAGATTTAGTAGTAAAGACGCACCATAGGGACCCCTTTTTCTTAAATTATAGCATGCCTCAAGAGACATGCATCGCCTAAATTTGGCGTCTGGCCAAAAAGGGCATTAGAAAACAAGCTGAAAAAGAAGAAAAACAAAGTGGAGAATGTTGAGAAATGGCCTATAATGAAAACCATTATATGATTGACTAAGGCAAATGACTTAAGGACGGACATGAAGGGAAACCATTTATGGTGTTTATCATTTAACTAGACATAGCTGCGCTAACCTTAGAATAGTTTCTTGATTGGTTGACTAAATAGTGGTAACGTAGGGGTTATTTGATGCATTTAAGTAATAAATGTGTGACTCTTTAACAAAATAATATGTAGAACCAAGTATAATGGGTTGGAGCCTCTGGTTGAGTGAGACAATAGATGCCAGAAGATGATTGGTTGCACTGATGTCAATGTAAAGCCTTTACTTTGCCATGATTAAGAGGTTGCTGTAACTTGTTTTATGTGGCCATTTTAAGTGCCTTGAATTACACCAAAACTCAATGTTTGAATGTCACCTTGCGTTGATATAATCCAGCTAATTGATCACCTTGTGCCTTAGTATGTAGGTTCACCTGCACTTCAATATATTTACCGTGTGAAGTATCACTGATATTCATATCCGCACCAGAGTTATCAGTAAGTCGAGTGATGTGTTTTTCTTTTTTATTATTGCAATGCACAAATGAAGATGTCTTGTCAGTAAACAACCCAAGAGTATAGTTGATGTAATGGGACTCGAAAGAGTCCCAGAGGAGGGACTGTAGAAGAATTTTTAGGTCCATATTTGAACTGTGATGAACTATCAAGTGTCCTGATCTGAACTGCATGTCCTCTGGCTGAACTAGCAGGTGTTCAACCCAAAAACAGGGCTCTATTAGTCATTCAGTCTGTCAGGGGCTTTCCAAGGCCTTTTAGGTGCTTTCCCGCAGGCCACGTGCAGGGGCCTCAGGCCAGCTGCACCTGTGGCTGAGGCCACGTGTGGGGGGGGGGGGCCTCAGGCCAGCTGCACCTGTGACTGAAGGTCTTTTAAAAAAAATCAGTTGTAAATCCTTCACATTTTAATGGGAGCATTTGTCACATTGAAATAATGGCCTAACACCTGCTTAGGGTTCACTAGAGGACGCTTCCAATAGAAAACCATGTCTTGGGAATGAAATAAATAAAAAAGTCGAAGGAGGAGCGATGCCCGCGGGTCTCCAATAAATAGATGAGCGCGGTTGTCATATTCAGTCTCTCTAGAGGACTCAGTTTGTCTAAGCTCTGTGTCAAAGGCTTAAATAAACTTAAAAACTCTGTGCATTTTATCTTGCTTAAGGCTGAATTATTCTAAAGTGTTGTGTCCTTTTCTAGCATATCACTTGCAATTAGTTTGTGTTATCTAAAAGAAGACATCCCGAGAAGACTAAAGACGAGCCACGTCAAGTGTTTTCTCTGCAGCTCAACAGAGCACACACAGAGAGACTGCCCCAAACGGCCAAAACGTCAACACTCACCCTTAGAGACTGGGCTAAGGGGGGGTCAAGACATTCAAGTGAGACGCACACAAATTGCCACACGACTCCCAGTCACAATCCTGAGCGGGGATTTAACCCTTCAAGCCCGAGCACTGGTGGACACGGGGTCAGAAGGGAATCTGCTAGACAGCAGATGGGCAAAGGAGGTAGGGCTCCCTCTGGTGGCGCTTCCTTCGCCATTGCAGGTGCGGGCACTAGATGGCACCCTCCTCCCTTTACTCACACACAAGACACAACCAGTAACTCTGGTGGTGTCTGGAAACCACCGGGAGGAGATTGAGTTTTTTGTGACTTCTTCTACCTTCCGCGTGATTTTGGGCATCCCATGGATGTTAAAGCACAATCCCCGGATCGATTGGCCGTCTGGGGTGGTGGTTCAGTGGAGCGAAACCTGCCATCGGGTGTGTTTAGGATCCTCGGTTCCTCCCGATTCCCAGGCTAAGGAGGAGGTCAAAGTCCCTCCCAATCTGACGGCAGTGCCGGTTGAGTACCACGATCTTGCTGATGTCTTCAGCAAGGATCTGGCACTCACCCTTCCCCCGCACCGTCCGTACGATTGTGCCATTGATTTGGTTCCGGGCGCTGAGTTCCCGTCCAGCAGGCTGTACAACCTCTCACGACCTGAGCGCGAATCAATGGAGACCTACATCCGGGACTCATTAGCTGCCGGGCTGATCCGGAACTCCACCTCCCCGATGGGGGCAGGTTTCTTTTTTGTGGGCAAGAAAGATGGCGGACTTCGTCCAAGTATTGATTACAGGGGGCTGAATGAGATTACGGTTCGCAACCGATACCCGTTGCCATTATTAGATTCCGTGTTCACCCCCCTGCATGGAGCCAAAATCTTTACTAAGCTGGATCTTAGAAATGTGTATCACCTGGTTCGGATCCGGAAGGGAGACGAATGGAAGACGGCATTCAACACCCCATTAGGTCACTTTGAGTACCTGGTCATGCCGTTCGGCCTCACAAACGCCCCCGCGACGTTCCAAGCATTGGTTAATGATGTCTTGCGGGATTTCCTGCACCGATTCGTCTTCATATATCTAGACGATATACTCATCTTTTCTCCGGATCCTGAGACTCATGTCCGGCATGTACGTCAGGTCCTGCAGCGGTTGTTGCAGAACCGGCTGTTTGTGAAGGGCGAGAAGTGTGAGTTTCACCACACATCTTTGTCCTTCCTGGGGTTTATCATCTCCCCCAACTCCGTCGCTCCTGATCCGGCCAAGGTTGCGGCGGTGAGAGACTGGCCCCAACCCACTAGCCGTAGGAAGCTGCAACAGTTCCTCGGCTTTGCAAATTTCTACAGGAGGTTCATTAAGGGCTACAGTCAGGTAGTTAGCCCCCTGACAGCCCTGACCTCACCAAAAGTCCCCTTCACCTGGTCGGATCGTTGCGATGCCGCGTTCAAGGAGTTGAAACGGCACGTCTCGTCTGCACCCGTTCTGGTGCAGCCCGATCCTAGTCGCCAGTTAGTGGTTGAAGTGGACGCCTCGGACTCATGGATAGGAGCCGTGCTTTCCCAGAGCGGGAAGACCGATAAGGTCCTTCACCCGTGTGCCTATTTTTCCCGCAGGTTGACCCCGGCCGAACGGAACTATGACGTCGGCAATCGAGAACTCCTTGCGGTGAAAGAGGCTCTTGAAGAGTGGAGACATCTGTTGGAGGGAACGTCCGTGCCATTCACGGTTTTCACTGACCACCGGAACCTGGAGTATATCAGGACCGCCAAGCGGCTGAACCCCAGGCAAGCCCGCTGGTCACTGTTCTTCGGCCGTTTTGACTTCCGGATCACCTACCGTCCCGGGACCAAGAACCAGAGATCGGATGCCTTGTCCCGGGTACATGAAGATGAAGTCAAAGCGGAGTTGTCGGATCCACCGGAACCCATCATCCCGGAGTCCACTATCGTGGCCACCCTCACCTGGGACGTAGAGAGAGAACCGTCCGGGAGGCCCTGGCACGAAACCCGGACCCCGGAACTGGGCCAAAGAACAAACTATACGTCCCACCAGAAGCTAGGGCTGCAGTCCTGGACTTCTGTCACGGCTCCAAGCTCTCCTGTCATCCAGGGGTGCGAAGAACCATGGCAGTTGTCCGGCAGCACTTCTGGTGGGCGTCCCTAGAGGCCGACGTCCGGGATTATATCCAGGCCTGCACCACCTGCGCCAGGGGCAAGGCTGACCATCGCCGGGCATCAGGTTTACTCCAGCCGCTGCCCGTGCCTCATCGCCCCTGGTCCCACATCGGCCTGGATTTTGTCACGGGCCTCCTGCCGTCCCAGGGTAACACCACCATCCTCACGATAGTGGACCGATTCTCCAAGGCGGCCCACTTCGTGGCCCTCCCGAAGCTCCCAACAGCCCAGGAGACAGCGGACCTCCTGGTCCACCACGTCGTCCGGCTGTATGGGATTCCAACAGACATCATCTCCGATCGCGGTCCCCAGTTCTCCTCGCAAGTCTGGAGGACCTTCTGCCGGGAACTGGGGGCCACAGTGAGTCTCTCGTCCGGGTACCACCCTCAGACCAACGGGCAAGCAGAACGGGTAAACCAGGAGGTGGAGCAGGCCTTGCGCTGCGTGACTGCCGCACACCCGGCGGCCTGGAGTACCCATTTGGCCTGGATCGAGTATGCCCATAACAGCCATGTGTCTTCAGCCACCGGCCTCTCCCCTTTTGAGGTATGTCTGGGGTATCAGCCCCCGTTGTTTCCGGTGGTTGAGGGAGAGGTCGGTGTGCCCTCGGTCCAGGCCCACCTGCGGAAGTGCCATCGGGTGTGGCGTGCCGCCCGTTCTGCTTTGCTAAAGGCCCGGACGAGGGCAAAAGCCCATGCAGACCGTCGGCGGACCCCGGCCCCTGCGTATCAGCCTGGGCAGGAGGTGTGGTTATCCACAAAGGACAACCCCTCCAAGTGGACTCCCCCAAGTTACAGGACCGTTACATCGGCCCATTCAAGATCCTGAAGGTCATCAGTCCAGCCGCAGTGAGGCTTCGGCTGCCGGCCTCACTGCGGATCCATCCTGTGTTTCACGTGTCCCGGATTAAACCTCATCACTCCTCACCCCTCTGTACTCCGGGTCCGGCGCCGCCTCCTGCCCGGATCATCGATGGCGAGCCGGCTTGGACTGTACGCCGGCTTTTGGATGTCCGTAGGATGGGCCGGGGCTTCCAGTATTTGGTGGACTGGGAGGGGTACGGCCCCGAAGAACGCTCCTGGGTGAAGAGGAGCTTCATCCTGGACCCGGCCCTCCTGGCCGATTTCTACCGCCGCCACCTGGACAAGCCTGGTCGGGCGCCAGGAGGCGCCCGTTGAGGGGGGGGGGTCCTGTTGTGTGGGCCGCCAGAAGAGGAGGTACTGCTGGCCCACCACCAGAGGGCGCAGCCACCTCACAGGAGCAGCTAGGGTGACAGCTGTCACGCATCACCTGCAACAGCTGTTACCAATCAGCAGGGGTACATCAGCAGGACGACGTCTCCACCTCTTGGCCGAGATATCGTTCTACCTGGAAGGTAATATTCTCAGCTGACTGCTTGACAGTAACCTTTTGTGGTTTTTGTGAGTGATAACAGACCTTTTTTCCAACGAGAGGTGGAGGTAGCTTTCCTGCCGTGCGGATTACTGGGTGCAAACGCGCCCACCTTTAATTGTGTTTTTGTTCCTCGCCAGCAGTACCAGGTCCGACACATGGAGGCAGTGGCCACCTGGGAGTTCGGGACTTGGCGGCTCCAGTATTCCCGGGGTCTGGTGGCGGAGGAAATCGTGTGGTTCCGGTTCTGCTTTGGACAGGTGTCTCCTATCTTCGAGCCTGCCCACACGACACCTTTGTGAATTGATTCTGATCTATTGTTGTAATCTGTTGTAGTTGTTGTGCACATTCACAACAGTCAAGTGTTGTTATTTGACCTACTCCATTGTCCGTTCCTTTGCGCCCCCTGTTGTGGGTCCGTGTACCGACACTTTCCCAACACTAGTGCCTAAAATGCTCGTGAATATATTCACTGGGTTTATAGACGTTGTTATTGTATTTGTGTTTGTTAAATTCCACGCATCTTAAATGTAGCACACAGATTATCTGGAATTTTGTTTTGGCAAGTTTTCAAGGCCTCTACTGCCATCTACTGGCCAGTAGTGGTCATGTCAGTTCATGGCAGTATTTGTCCTGAAGCTGGCAGACACTGTATGATATTTTTAATCACTGTACTCAGTTTCAGTTCAAACTGTACAACAGAACCGCACGGTGTAAAAGTTCAGAGCGTCCAATTTATGTTCTCACACACATTGTACGTTCAAAATCACATGTCGAACTCATGTTTCCAGAAGCAAAACGTAAGCTTTTTTTTCAAATTTAATTTACAAAAACTCTCGATGGGAGACATCAAAGTTTAAAAACAAAACAAAATAAAAAAAAAAATTACAAGACAGCTCTGTGGTGTTTGCACATGCACAGTGCGAGCGGTTGGATGCTTGTAGCTCTTCAGCAGCATACCCTCACGACAGCTGACCAGAATAATATCAAAGAGGTTTGATTTTCATTGGACCATACGATTGGCGATCACTAGGTGGTTGTGACATGTTAAATGCAGCTTGCTTTCCTCCAAACGTGACATCTGGCATTCACGCCAAAGAGTTCAATCTTTGTCTTATCAGACCAGAGAATTTTGTTTCTCATGGTCTGAGAGTCCTTCAGGTGCCTTTTGGCAAACTGCAGGTGAGCTGCCATGTGCTGTTTGCTCAGGAATGGCTTCCGTCTGGCCACTCTAACATACAGGCCTGAATGGTGGATTGCTACAGAAATGGCTGTCCTTCTGGAAGATTCTCCTCTCTCCACAGAGGAATGTTGAAGCTCTGACAGAGTGACCATTGAGGTCTTAGTCACCTCCCCGACTAAGGCCCTTCTCCCCCAAGATTTAGATAGGTGGCCAGCTCTAGGAAGAGTCCTGGTGGATCTGAGCTTCTTCTATTTATTAGGGGTGCAGTGATTCACAAAATTCACGGTTCGGTTCGGTTCGATACTTAAGTGTCACAGTTCAATACATTTTCGATATAAAAAACATGCTGATACATGCCTTTTTAAACTTGTAATTTATTGAAATTACAAAAATTATTTCAACTCAAAAGCACAATTTACAAATAAATTAAATATACCTGGTGCAGCTTTACCTTCCTCATATTCCACTGTGTATGCTTCGAAGTAAGAACCTTGTAAAAATAATAAAATGAACACATTTGAAGATAAAAAAAAACAACTTATGTAGTGCATTCTTTGCAGTATAGTATAAAAAATAAACAATATTATAAAACAAACAACACAGTGCCAACCAAATACAGTATCACATATTTTGGAGTCCCTGACAATATAGTTTCTATTTTTGGCATTCCCTGACGTAAACTTAACAAAATTAAACAATTTTATAACAACTGTTCTATGGTTACAATTCAGTAAGAATATAAATAATATCAAATGAAAAAATAAATGTATCTGATACAGCTATCCCTGACACATTTTCTGCTGTACATATTTAGCACAAAAACAGCACAACATAAAAAATAATAATAAAAAGATATAAATGTATATGTTAGATGTAGTGCATTCTGAGCAAAAAAAATATTTTAAATAAATATACTAAAATAAAACTTATACCATACCCATCTTTTGGGGTATTTTCTTAGCAGCATTTTAAATTGTCTTTGTAAAATAAAATATTTCACACCCATCTTCTGGAGTGCCACTAGTACTTAGCTGCATCTAAAACAAAAGAAACCTAAATGAAAGACTCCTTGAAACAAACAAACAAACAAACAAACAAACAAAAATCAGTTTGACTTAAATGTTCATGTTTTTCTTCAGAAAAATAAGGATGTCCACATTTTCTGGTGACAGTACAGATCTGCTTGCTTTGACAACGTCACCTGCTGTGGAAAAAACCCTTTCATTCGGGACAGAGGTAGCAGGTACACCTTGGTAACGCTGTGCCAGCTTGGCAAGGTGAGGGTATGAGGTGTGATGTTTCTTCCACCATATCAGAGGATTACCATCTGCGGAAATGCACTCCGCTAACCTGTACAAGTTCATCTCCTCCTCTGCCACTTGAACTGCAGATGTGGTCCTTGGCTTCTGGGCCATGAACCGTTCATCGGCATCTCTGGTGGAGACGCCGATGAACAGTCTGATGAGTCTACTGCTTGAGTCTCTGTGGAGGAGGTTTCTCCTGTTGTGCCTGTGGCTTGGTCCTGAAGAAATATAAAAAAACAAAACAAAATATATGCGTTAATGTTGACTATTTTAAAATATAATACATATTATTTAATTTAAATAAACATTTACAATTCACACACTAGCAAAATAAACTGTATTCAATTAATAAAAGAATACTTACTTGTTCAATACACACCACAATCTCTGTGGTGAGTGCTTCATAGACTCTCTGTTGAGTGGCATCATCCAAGTGTAGCAAGGATTTGAATCGAGCATCCAAAGCAGTGCACTTGTGCAGGTAATCCTCAAGTACAGGATCTGTGTATCTCCGCTCCAAGTCATTCCTGATGGCTTTTTTGACATCTCTCACTGCTGGGCTGTCATTATCAGACTGTGCCATAGAGATCAGGATGTTCATTTTAAGTGGCAGGATCATGGACGCTGTTGGAGATGATGCTTCGCACATCATGATGGTCACGGTTTTCAGGGTTTTCAAGACTGTGACAAGATTTTCAGCCAATTCATGTTCATTATGAGACAGACTTGGAATGTTCTTCATATTTTTTTTTCACAGCGCTGTCATTCATTGCAGAATACACTGCAGACTGCTGTTCAAGGTATCTTTCCATCATGTCATGCCAGGAGTTCCACCTAGTTGGAACATCTTGGATGAGTTTGTTCTCACTAAGCTGCAGCAACTGCTGTTTTTTCTTCAACACGCTGTTTCCTGTTGCACTTCTGTGAAAGAAGGTGACAATTTTTCTCATCTTTGCAAGAAGATGGGAGACCTGCTGCACTGTCATTCCCCTCTGAGCAGCTAAATTTATGGTATGAGCAAAGCATCCAATTTGTGGTCCCAGCCCAGCAGCTGTGACAGCATTAACTATATTCCTGGCATTGTCAGTAGTCACAGCGCACTGCTGGACTGATAGTATTGCACACCGGGCATTTGCCCGGTGGCCTGATGGCCTACTGGCCTGCGGATTTTTTTTTTATTTTTATTTATTTATTTATTTTTTACTAAGTAAAGTGAGCTGTGAGCTTTTCATCCGCGTTTTTTTTTTTTTTTTTTTTTTTGTAGCAGCTACGACTCGTCACCTCTTAAAGCGCGGTGATCAGCACACCTGCACTGAGCTTTACAAAGACATCCTTTATTTAGAATTCTGAGCTGAGCTGCTCCGTATCTGCACGTTAAAACAGCTGATCCTCCGCGACGCGTCAACAAGTAACTATTTTCCACTCAAATGCACCTAAACTCTCTTTCTGAGGACCACATGATGTGAAAACAATAAAATTTTCTTACCTGTCAATCTTTGTAAAGGATCTTTTCTTTATTTTTTAAATATATTTCTGTATTTATGTTATTGTGACAACTGAATGGAGATGACAAAACCTGGTTGCAGCACGGTCGAATTAAGGGAATGACGAAACTACAGTTGTTCTGATCAATTTCATTGTCTAAAACGATCACACCACATGAAGTTAAGCTCAGCGCTGCTCTGGCTCCAGGCTCGAAGTCTGGAGAAAAAGGCGAGCAGCGCTGTCTTTGCAGTCAGCGCTGTGGCCACGGATCGTGCTCCATAACAATCCCGCAAAGGCGGGATTTGTATTGATTATTATGTAGTATAATCAGGAAAGTGTTATTTATGTAACATATGCATTGATTTGTATAATGGCACTGTTTATCATGTTGATCATCTTCATTTTATGTGGATTCCAGCGCTGGTTCATTTTGGTGTATAATTTACGCCACCTCTCGACCTGGTGTATATTTTCAGCGCAGCGTACGCCAACGACCACATTGATAAATGCCAAGTAGCGCAGCCGTTTTGGCGTACACCCCATATACGCTCAAATATCGCCGTACTCAACGTTGATACATGAGGCCCATTGGGTGTAGAATTTTGAAGAAAAAATAAATTTCATCCATTTTCGAATAAGGCTGCAACATAAAAACTGTGGAAAAAGTGTGGCGCTGTGAATACTTTCCGAATACGCTGTACCTGCTGTCGCTGTACCTGCTGTCGCTGTACCTGTGGAGAGACAGCAGTAGAAAATTTTATAATAAGAGTTATCCACAGATAGCGTTAATGCAACAGACAGAAGTTGCACTTTCTCTCTGAAGCCTATAACACAGCTGTCATTCATTTAAAATTCGTTAAAACTACACTACGGTGGCGTACAGAGTCAAAACGACAAAATAATTTTGGACCTCACTGTAAGGCTACGCAGGGCTGTAGGCGGCAGTAACACGCCACGAAAGCTGACTGAAACGAAGAAAAACTGTGGGACCAATATTTTGGACAGACTTTGGAGGCGGGGCCACAGAAGGATGACTGATTGCTGGTGGGCGTGGCTTAGCACGGTGAGCTCTGACTCGAAGCGTGCGTGTGTTCGAGTGAGCGTGTCTGTGAAGTTTTGAAGGGGTTTGAGCTACGGACGGTGCTACAGACGGGGGTGAAAATGCTGTTACAGTGGGATATAAAAGTGTTGACGTCACAGAGCTCGAGCTATGGTGAGTTTTGACTGAATTCGCGCACGCACGTGGAACACGTTAAGAACGTGTGGAACGTCTGGACAGTTTGTAGTTGACGGGAGGCTTTGAACCGTGAAGTCGGAACCATTTCAAAGACCTCACGTCGTCTTTTTCGTTGTCCGTTCGTTTGGTTTGAAAAAAAGAATTACTTTACCGATACCGAAAGGGGCGTGGCCTCACCATGTTTTTTGACGTTCGCTGTGATTGACACCTGTGACTCAGAGCTTTCCACCTGTTTTTGGGCTTTATCGTTTGTTTATGTGATAATCTCTGTGCACGTGGGAATTTGCAAAGTTGGAACCTGCTAAGTAAATATTTAAAGGTGCAACTGCTTTGAAATGTTGTTTTGATGATGTTGCGTCCTGCTGTCAGAACCTGGTAGTGCAGGCTGATTTAAACTACACTGGCACTCAGAGAACAGACCTCTGCCACAGTCGAACAGTCGTGGTACTTGCTGTTGTAAAAGGCTTTTCACACTCTGGGAATGCACATGCACGACCAGGTTGGTTCAAAGGTCGAGAGGTGTAAAAACGTGAACAGGCGCTCGGTCGGTTAGTGACAGCGTCAGTCAAACAACTGTCTAAATCCATCATAAACATCATTTTACAGATGCTTATAAGGAGTGAAAATGCAGCTGTTTTACCAAGCCATGACAATATTTATAATTACCTTTGAGATTATCCCAAATGCTTTCTCCACCTCATGAAGCGCACAAGAAAAGCTGCTGTAATAGCAAATTCCTCTGTGCTTCCGGATCGGCATTGGGTCAAGTCGGGCAAAACCTGACTTTTCAGTTTGTGTGCAGTATAACCTTCAGTTTTTCTTCCTTGGACACCAATACCACAGTTTTACAAAAAAAAAATCTTTCAAGGAATCAACACTGTAACGGGAAAAATAGTCAAAGTCTCCGTCACTCTCGTTGCCCACACAGTCAGTCAGTCATGATGCCTCTTGCTCTTTGACCTCGCGCGGGTGTGTGAAAAGGCTTATTGGGACACACACACTCCAGTGATGGAGTATGAGATCATGTAATCAGCAACTTTATTTATCCTAAAGGAAATTATTTTGCCAGCGTACAGAGATGGTAAACAGTGGTTAGTTAAATACACAATTACAGAAGGTGTCGTTATTAAATAGAAATCAATCATTTTTTTTAACAGTAAGTGCAACAAATTTATGTGAAATGACTGGAAGATATATTGCACAAGATGTTTGACAATATTGCACATCACTCTGAATAACTGAATAAATCTCTTTTCTATGTATTCATCCTGCTGAAGAGGGAGAGATTAGGCTACACAGTCTAATTGCCACAGGTAGGAAAGACCTCCTGTGGCGTTCTGTTGGTGCAGCTTGGTGGCCTCAGTCTACGTCTGAAGATGCTCTAACAGCATGTCAGTGTGGCATATAGGGGGTGGGAGATGTCCAGGATGCTGAGCAGCTTCCTCAGCATCCTCCTATCTGACAGCTCCACCACAGACTTCAGTTCAACCCCCAGGAGAGAACCAGCTCTCCTGATGAGCTTGTTGCATCTGTTTGTGTCAGCTGCCTTCAGCCTGCTGTCCCAGCACAACACAGTGGAGAAGTGTTAAAACATCTGCAAGATATTTCTACAGACATTGAATGATCTGAGTCTCCTGAGGAAGTACAGTCAGCTCTGACCTTTCTTATCCACGGCATCTGTATTTAAAGTCCAGTCCAGTTTGTTGTCTATGTGGACACCCAGGTACTTGTAGTAGTCCACAATGTCCGCTTCTGTTCCATTGATGGTAACTTGGTTCAGACAGGTCCTCCATCTTCTGAAGTCCACCACCAGCTCTTTTGTCTTAGATATGTTGAGCTTCAGGTGGTTGAGTCCGCACCACTCCACAAACCTGTCCACCACACTCTTGTACTCAGCCTCCTGGTCACTCCCGATGCATCTCACAATGGTGGAGTCATACTACAAATTCTGCAGGTAGCAGGACTGTGACCAGAACCTGAAGTCTGAGGTGTAGATTGTGAACAGGAAGGGAGACAAAACCATCCCATATGGTGCCCCCATGCTGCTCTTGATGGTGTTGGATGTAATGTCACAAAGCCTCACATACAGTGGGCAGCAGTGGTCTCAAACTGATTCCAGAAAGGGCCAAGAGTATGGGGCCATTATTGTAGCAAACGTATTTGCATATATGTATTTCGATCCACAAATGTGTAAAAAAATAATTAATTAATTAATTAATTGCGCCCCCTGGTGGTTAGTCTCCATCCATCCATTTTCTTCCGCTTTATCCGGAGTCGGGTCGCGGGGGCAGCAACTCAAGCAAAGCTGCCCAGACCTCCCGATCTACACACACCTCCCCCAGCTCCTCCGGGGGTACCCCAAGGCATTCCCAAGTCAGCTGAGAGATGTAATCCCTCCAGCGTGTCCTGTGTCTTCCCTGGGGCCTCCTCCCAATGGGACGTGCCTGGAACACCTCTCCAGCGAGGCGTCCAGGGGGCATCCGGAAAAGATGCCCGAGCCACCTCAACTAACTCCTTTTGACGTGGAGGAGCAGCGGCTCGACTCCAAGCTCCTCCCGAGTGACCGAGCTCCTCACCCTGTCTCTAAGGGAGCGCCCAGCCACCCTGCGGAGGAAACTCATCTCGGCCGCTTGTACTTGCGATCTCGTTCTTTCCGTCATGAGCCAAATCTCATGACCATAGGTGAGGATCGGAACATAGATCGATCGGTAAATCGAGAGCTCTGCCCCCCTACTCAGCTCTCTCTTCACCACGACGGTCCGATACAGCGACTGCATCACTGCAGATGCTGCACCGATCCGTCTATCGATCTCATGCTCCATCCGTCCCTCACTCGTGAACAAGACCCCGAGATACTTAAACTCCTCCACTTGAGGCAAGGACACTCCACCGACCTGAAGAGGGCAAAGCACCTTTTTCTGGTCGAGAACCATGGCCTCAGATTTGGAGGTGCTGATTTTCATCCCGGATGCTTCACAATCGGCTGTAAACTGCCCCAGTGCACGCTGAAGGTCCTGATCTGACGAAGCCAACAGAACCACATCCTCCGCAAACAGCAGAGACGAGATTCAGTGGTTCCCAAACCAGACCCCTCTTCACCCTGGCTGCGCCTAGAAATTCTGTCCATAAAAATAATGAACAGAACCAGTGACAAAGGGCAGCCCTGGCGGAGGCCAACGTGCACTGGAAACAGGTTTGACTTACTATCGGCAATGGGAACCAAGCTCCTGCTGTGGTCGTACAGGGACCGGATAGCCCTTAGCAAAGGACCCCGGACCCCATACTCCCGGAGCACTCCCCACAGGGTGCCCCGAGGGACACGGTCGAACGCCTTCTCCAGATCCACAAAACACATGTGGACTGGTTGGGCGAACTCCCATGAACCCTCGAGCACCCGATGGAGCGTGTAGAGCTGGTCCAGTGTGCCGCGACCAGGACGAAAATCACACTGCTCCTCCTGAATCCGAGGTTCGGCCATCGGTCAAATTCTCCTCTCCAGTACTCTGGAATAGACCTTACCGGGGAGGCTGATGAGTGTGATCCCCCTATATTTGGAACACACCCTCCGGTCCCCCTTCTTAAACAGAGCGACCACCACCCTGGTCTGCCAATCCAGAGGCACTGTCCCCGAACGCCACGCAATGTTGCAGAGGCGTGTCAGCCAAGACAGTCTCACAACATCCAGAGACTTAAGGTACTCAGGATGGATTTCATCCACCCCAGGAGCCTTGCCACCGAGGAGCTTTCTAACCACCTCGGTGACTTCGGCCCGGGTAATGGATGAGTCCACCTCTGAGTCCCCAGTCTCTGCTTCCTCTTCGGAAGACGTGACGATGGGATTGAGGAGATCCTCGAAGTACTCCTTCCACCGCCCGACAACATCCCCAGTCAGGGTCAACAGCTCCCCACCCATACAAGTACAAATCGCTAAACACATTTGTGGATCTTTTGTGGCAGAAGTGTAGCAAAAGTCACATGTAAGAACACATCCATTCAAGTGGCCCGATTTTCACAGACACACGGTTAGACACACAGATTTTTTTTCCACATTTGTAGATCTGGATACATAGTTTTTTTTTTTTTTTTTTACACATTTGTGAATGTGGTTACACACACACGCAGATTTTTTTTTTAATACATTTGTGGATCTGCTTACATATTTGTGGATCTGTTTACACATTTCTGGATGTAATTCCACATTTGTGAATCAAAATACATATTTACACATTTGTGGATCGAAATACACATTTGCAATTACTTTTGCTAAAATAATGGCCCCATACAAGGGTGCAGGTTTTCTTTGCAACCACCCATTGCACCAGGTGATTTCACTAATTAATATCACTTTGAGCAGATGGAATCAGCTAATCAGTGAAATCACCTGATGGAGTGGGTGGTGCAAAGAAAACCTGCACCCTCTTGGCACTTTCTGGAATCAGTTTGAGACCTTTGGTGGGTAGCCTGTTAGATAGTTGGTAATCCAGGCCACCAGTGGAGCCTCCACCTACATGTCAAGTAGTTTATCACTGACCAGGTCAGGCCGAATGGTGTTGAACGCACTGGAGAAGTCAAAGAACATAAGTCTCACAGTGCTGCCTGCCTTCTCCAGGTGAGAATAAACTCTATAAAGCATAAAGATGATGGCCTCCTCCACTCCCCTGTTGGGCTGGTACACAAACTGCAGGGAGTCCAACAATGATGCACGGAGGTGCCTCAAGATAGTGCAGCGGATAACTGAAAAAAAGCTTCAAATGGTAATGCAAGCACCAAATTTGGCACACATACTCCTGAGACATTACTCTTTTAAAATGCCGAGTGGCCACATGAACTTTCAGTAGGTGGCCAAGAAGGGGTCAATTGAAGAATTACACAGGGGTCAAAATTTAAAAATGCTCCAGTCATATTGAAAGGTATTCCATATTATTTGTCTGATCATAAAGATTCCAAAACAGCCAGAATGGTGACAAAGGTCAATTTCAATTTGTACAGGGGTCAGAAGTTAAAGTTGCTCCAATTTTGGTAAAAAGTGATGCAAATTATTAGTTGAGTGAATATGGTTTTAAAAAGGAATAGTTTGCATCATGTGTCATGCTTAGTTATCATGTTACAGGGTAGCATATGTCACATGTCATAGAATCCAATGGGTGCCGAAATTGTTTAACCTTTACTTTGCAAACCAAGCACGCAATACTGTCAAAACTATTCCATTTATTAATCTTATTAGCTCAACCAGTAATTTGCACCACTTTTTTTTACCAAAGTTGGAGCAACTGGAGCCTGTTGAAAGTTCATGTGGCCACTCGGCATTTTTAAAAGAGTAATGTCTAAGGAGTATGTTTGCCAAATTTGGTGCTTGCATCACCATTTGAAGGATCCCTCAGTAAATATTCACTTATCTGCTGCATTAAGTCAAGCCTCTCTAGTGACTTTATTACATGTGATGTTAGGGCCATGGGTCTGTAGTCATTGAGTGTGTTTAGGTTCTTCTTCTTCAGTTCAGGAATCCGGTTGAGATGAAGGGCAGGAGGGCTGAGGTGTCTGGGCAGGAGCAACCAGAGGTGTCGAGGAGAATGAGGGTGTAGGGGAGAGAGAGGAATGGGAGCAGGTTGGTGGGTTAGAGTTATAGGAGCTGTGGAAAGGGTGGGAAGAGGCCATGTAGTCAAAGCTGTTGAACAGGTTTAGCTCATTGGCCCCATGTAGGTCTCTTTCCATCATTTGGTCCACCTTCTTGCCATGGCCAGTGATTTTTCTCATCCCACTCCACACCTCCCTCATGTTGTTCTGTTGGAGTGTGCATTCTTGCTTCCTCTTGTAACTGTCCTTCCCGTCTGCTATCTTCTGCTTCAGTTCAAGCTGCACCCTCTTCAACTCCTCTCTGTCTCCACTCCAGAATACAGCCTTCTGCCTTTTCAGTGTCACCTTGATGTCCTTGGTCACCCACGGTTTGTTTATTGGTGCACAGTCTTGGTTGGGATGATATTGTCTGTACAGAAGTTGATATAATCGGTTATGCGGGCCATAATTGTAAATGGACTACATATAGCGCTTCTTCATGTGCATCAGAAGCTCGAAGCACTTTACAGTTATGTAGGGCGGCAGCTATCGATTAATTTAGCAATCAAGTATTCTGACGATTATTGTGGTGATTGATTGAGTAATTGGATAAAAACTACTTTTGCATTTTAAACAACATCAATAGTCCAGGGCTCTCCCTAAGCGGTGGCACAATGTTGCTGCGCCATCACGCAGATTGTCAAATTTAGTGTATCCCTTTCTGTTTTCCTAGGTAATTATTTATTTTTTCACGTCTTTGCAAGTTTTGGTTCTTTCCCGGTGTCAGGAGCTCAGCATTCCCCTGACACCAGACCGTAAGTGCAAGTGGTCGGTGTAATCCTGAGTCAGTCAGGCTACACGTGAGTTTGAGCACAGCGGTGCAATGATTGACCCAAACTGACTCCAAATATGACTAAATGAAGTACTCTTATTTATTTTCAGAAATGCGCTCCATTCTCAAAATAGTACATGAAGCACTATCTCTCTCTCCCTTCCTCCCTCTGTCTCACTGTCTCTTTATAATGCTGAAACAATAAACAAGGGATGGCACAGAATTTGGCTCGAACATTTTTTTGTAATCAAATTATTCAAGTTACTCAACTGATTTCAGCCCTATAATTATGCCTTACATTCACCCTGTTCACACAGACACACTCCACACATAGAGTGAGTCTAGGGAGTTAAAGACCTTGCCCAAGGCGCCTTCATGATTTTCTGGTCAGGCTGGGTTTTGAACCGAGGAACCTCTGGTCTGAAGCCCAACGCTTAACCACTAGGCTGTCACCTCCATGTAATAGTCCATAATGCTTTTGATGTCCTCTTCCTGCGCATCAATGAGGACACCCCAGTCAGTTACCTCGAAACATCCACAAAGACTGTCTTCTGCCTGAAGTGACCACCTCCCTATCACTTTGGTGATCACAGGTTGCTGCCGAACTGTCCGCTTTGCTGAGCAGAGGGAGGGCTGGTGGCACTGTATGCTTCCTTGACATTAGCATAAAGCAAGTCTATAGTCATTTCTTATTTTATAGTCCACAAACTGCTTGAAAGTGGGAAGGGCTGTTGAAAGGGTAACATGGATAAAATACCGATCCAACCCGCGCCATTTTCCAATACCTGACGAGCTACTGTGAAACCTCTCAACTGCTGCTGCTGCTCTCTGCGTTGTTTGCTGTCAAGCGTGAGGAGGGGAGGGGGGAGGTTTCTGAAGCCAAGCTGTTTGAGAGAGCTCTCTTCTGCAGTGTTCTAAGTCACAGGAAGCGGCAAATTTCCGCTCATGCTCAGGTTCAAATTGTCTGTTCGTCGAGCATGGACGAAAACTTAACTGAATTGAAGCTGAAAATGTGTGCTGAAAAGTTAGCAGCTTCAGCGTCCTGACGCTGTCAAATGCTATGAAAAGCCAGCTCAGCGTGCAGCTGAGAAGGACAGCCGAACAGAGGTTCTGTCCACTGAAAGGGAAAAAAATCTCCATAAAATCCTTCAGTATTAATCCAGTGTTAGTCACGTCAACATTGCTGGAGATACATTTTGAAATTTACAGTTTATTTTACAGTTGAAAGGCTTCGTGTTCTCAAAAAGTTCAAAGTTTTCTCTTAGCAGGTAAACAGTGAGAGACAGAGAGAAAGAGGGAGAGAGACAGATGGATGGAGGGAGGGAGAGAGAGAACTTAATTTTTACTCTTAAAACTTGCTTTAACAATTTAAACATATGTTTCCCATGTCAGTAAAGCTCTTGAAATTGAGAAGGGGAGACAGAGAGGGAGGGAGACAGACATAGGGAGAGAGAGGACTTAATTTTTACTCTTAAAACTTGCTTTAACAATTTAAACATATGTTTCCCATGTCAATAAAGCTCTATTGAAATTGAGAAAGAGAGGCAGATAGAGTGCTGTCTTTTCGCTTTGTCTATAAAACTGAGGCTATAAAGTCCATAAAAAATAAAGTACTTAATTCTTTCACCAAACATCAAATCTAGGTTTTCATCTTAGATACACCTTCTGGCAAATTGTAGCTTAACTTTCATGTCTTTGTTTTAAGAAAATCCTTATATAAAATCAACAATAATGATTAATAATAATATTAAAGCAAACAAAACTCTGGTATCAGAATAGTATCGGTATTGGCAGATATTCAACTTCAGGTATCGGATCGGATCGGAAAGTGAAAAATTTTGGATCGGTGCATCCCTAATAGATCCTGATCCACTAAGACAAAAATTTAAAAAAAGTTAAATTACACTGCTTTGCCTCTGTATGGAGGGGTGAGGCCGCGCGATAGCATGCGCAGGCTCGATGATGTGCATGTCAATATCTACAAGCTCCGCCTGCCAAACACACGTTTCCATCACTTTGCCGGTGATGGAAACGCAAGCCATGCCAGACATAATTGTTCCAACCTGTACCATACTGACGACGGACTGCTTGGTGGAACGGGGCTGTCAGCATACACTGGCTAAATCATCATCATGTGACAGCTGTATAACCTATCGAAGTAGACAGTTGGCATAAGATGGCATATGCTGGCTAAATTGTCAGGGTGCGGACAGGCCTATTAAGTGCTACCCGATTGACAAGTAAGAAGGTTTGATCTATGCTTTTATCTCGTGCCATCCTAAGAAAGAGACTTTGTGTATATTTGGAAAAAAACTCAAGCACGTGTATATAATAATACAAATAATGAATGTTTATGAGTTCAATGGTACGAATATTTCATAAGGTGAAAGCTGGAACATACCATTAAATTTATAAACAGAAAAGGGACATACATTTTGGTGCATCACTGCACTGACTTTGTGTACTTCCAAAGAAGACACTCTAGTTTGTGTACTTCCTCAGTGCAGTGAATAATCACGTCAAAAATTTGTCCAGCTTTTGTGAATCACTGCTGCTCTGACATCAGCAATCCAACACAAACTTTAAATAGGAGTCCAAAACTAATTCTGACAATGTTGTCCACAAAGCCGTGCACCAACTTCGTGTACTTCCACAAAAAAAAAAGACTGTGTACCACCTCAGTGCAGCGAAAAAAAAATCACATCAGAAATTAGGCCAGCTTTTCATTCTAACTTCCTCCTAACAGCTCTTCATGCCTCCAGACGGCTTACAGCACAGTGGATTTGTTGTGTGTGTGTGTGTGTTCGGACAATTAGTACTGTCAATCAGTTCCTCCAAATCGTCGTCAGTCAGCAAAACAAACTCCGCATGTTTAGCCAAATGCTACCTTGCACTAGTGGGCGGGGTTTGCAGAGTGCAATGTACCGAACATAAGGAACCAAATTTGCATGGTAAATGGAACCAATGTGTATTGGTATCTGTCTAAAGTAACTCTGCTAGCATACTATAGGAAAATACAAAGCATAATAAATAAAAAATGGCTTAGATCACGGAGAAACTGAGAAGAGCTGACATTTGCTGTTAGCTGTGCTTATGTATTTAGGTCAAGGATGAATGCTGTAAAAACGGAAAGTTGATAGGACTAATATGTTTGAATAAATAGGGGATATTGGGTAACAACAGTGAACAGTGACTGTTGTACTGCAATGCACCATGGGAGTTTGAGGTTTGGAGTTTAAATGTTATTATGGTTCATGTTAGTGTTATTGATTTATTGTGTTTTGGTAGTTCAATTATTTTATCAGTTAAGTGTCATGTTGCCGTTACCATGAGTGGGAAGTTTAATACGTCTGTCTGTCTCTGTGGTGGGGGTGTAAAAATAAAAGCACCTGGTGGGGCAGATGGACAAAGAAAAAGCGAAGTGGTGTCTGTGTACATCTGTGGCATGTGTATTACTTCCATCATGGACAAACTGGGAATGCTGACATTTTGCCATTGGTATGCTTATGTATTTTGGGTCAAGGATGAATGTCGCAATGGAACATTGATTGGACTAATATATTTTTGGAGAAACTGGATATTAACTACCAACACTGAACAATATACATTGATCATTACATGCTGGACTTGCACGCCATTCCAGCAAGTCATGTATACATTAGAAGGGAAGTGGCATCTGTTTATGGGTGTGTGCATGAATTTATTCAGTAATTTCATTGTAAGTACTTGATAACTAAATATGTTAAAAATGCATGGATGACGCAAGGAAAGTGAAAACACTTATTTCCATTGTGGTCCATTTAAAATGAAATGACAAAATAGAAATAATACAACCCCTGGCAAAAATTATGGAATCACCGGCCTTGGAGGATGTTCATTCAGTTGTTTAATTTTGTAGAAAAAAAGCAGATCACAGACATGACACAAAACTAAAGTCATTTCAAATGGCAACTTTCTGGCTTTAAGAAACACTATAAGAAATCAGGAAAAAAAAAATTGTGGCAGTCAGTAACGGTTACTTTTTTAGACCAAGCAGAGGGGAAAAAATATGGAATCACTCAATTCTGAGGAAAAAATTATGGAATCATGAAAAACAAAAGACGCTCCACACATCACTAGTATTTTGTTGCACCACCTCTGGCTTTTATAACAGCTTGCAGTCTCTGAGGCATGGACTTAATGAGTGACAAACAGTACTCTTCATCAATCTGGCTCCAACTTTCTCTGATTGCTGTTGCCAGATCAGCTTTGCAGGTTGGAGCCTTGTCATGGACCATTTTCTTCAACTTCCACCAAAGATTTTCAATTGGATTAAGATCCGGACTATTTGCAGACCATGACGTTGACCCTGTGTGTCTTTTTGCAAGGAATGTTTTCACAGTTTTTGCTCTATGGTAAGATGCATTATCATCTTGAAAAATGATTTCATCATCCCCAAACATCCTTTCAATTGATGGGATAAGAAAAGTGTCCAAAATATCAATGTAAACTTGTGCATTTATTGATGATGTAATGACAGCCATCTCCCCAGTGCCTTTACCTGACATGCAGCCCCATATCATCAATGACTGTGGAAATTTACATGTTCTCTTCAGGCAGTCATCTTTATAAATCTCATTGGAACGGCACCAAACAAAAGTTCCAGCATCATCACCTTGCCCAATGCAGATTCAAGATTCATCACTGAATATGACTTTCATCCAGTCATCCACAGTCCATGATTGCTTTTCCTTAGCCCATTGTAACCTTGTTTTTTTTCTGTTTAGGTGTTAATGATGGCTTTCGTTTAGCTTTTCTGTATGTAAATCCCATTTCCTTTAGGCGGTTTCTTACAGTTCGGTCACAGACGTGACTCCATTGTTTCCTCCCATTCGTCCTCATTTGTTTGTTGTGCATTTTCGATTTTTGAGACATATTGCTTTAAGTTTTCTGTCTTGACGCTTGATGTCTTCCTTGGTCTACCAGTATGTTTACCTTTAACAACCGTCCCATGTTGTTTGTATTTGGTCCAGAGTTTAGACACAGCTGACTGTGAACAACCAACATCTTTTGCAACATTGCGTGATGATTTACCCTCTTTTAAGAGTTTGATAATCCTCTCCTTTGTTTCAATTAACATCTCTCGTGTTGGAGCCATGATTCATGTCAGTCCACTTGGGCGCAACAGCTCTCCAAGGTATGATCACTCCTTTTAGATGCAGACTAACGAGCAGATCTGATTTGATGCAGGTGTTAGTTTTGGGGATGAAAATTTACAGGGTGATTCCATAATTTTTTCCTCAGAATTAAGTGAGTCCATATTTTTTTCCCTCTGCTTGGTCTAAAAAAGTAACCGTTACTGACTGCCACAATTTTTTTTTCTTGATTTCTTATAGTGTTTCTTAAAGCCAGAAAGTTGCCATTTGTGATGACTTTAGTTTTGTGTCATGTCTGTGATCTGCTTTTTTTCTACAAAATTAAACAACTGAATGAACATCCTCGAGGCCGGTGATTCCATAATTATTGCCAGGGGTTGTAATTCTAATAGTGTGTTCATGATAACAAGAACCTAAACAATTTCTAAATACATTAAGACAGTAAAGTAACATAAAAAATTCTTGTCTCGAGGTTTCGTTTAAAGCTGTAGTACATGCGCCAGGCCTGTATGTGGTGCTGTATGCTCCCACACAAAAACACAGAAGAAGACCATAGTGCTAATCAATGTAGCAGGCAATGCTACAAGTATGCAAAGCCACACTCTGAGTAAAATAAAGCCTTTTAAGAGAGGGTCCGCATGGATCGTCTGAAACACACTTATTGCGCATTTAAAGTGAAGCGTGTGTTTGTATATATTTAAGAAAAACACGTTTTGCTCCACTGGCCGTTCTCCACGTCCGCAGATGAAGCGAAAGGACACGCACTTTAAATGAGTCATGTTTAATGATTTAAAAAAAGGCTTTAATTCAGATTTGAAAGCGTTTCTATCAACAGGCAGCTTTTGTAGAAGGAAGTGTCTATTCGCAGGGGCGCCGTGTCCACAGCCGTATTATTGTGTTATTCGCCAAGTATCAGAAAACAAAGAATTTGACCTTGGTTTGAGCTACACTCTGTACGGCATGTATAAATATACACTAAACACTGAATAATCACAGAGTAATAAAAAGTGCAAATGAAATATGCAATAAGAAGGAAAAAAGAATGCACTGTCCCGCAGACTGAAGATTTCACAGACTGCCTGGGCCTATGGTTTGGCAAAGCTCTAAAACTCTTAATATGAAAAAATTAATAACCCGGCAAAACAGAGAGAGGGAACACCCTAAACTTAAAAAATCTGCATTGCACAGCAACATTGTGCCACTGCTTTATGGAGAGCCCTGCCACTACTGATATTGTTTAAAAACACAAAGGTACTTTTTATCTGATTACTCGATTAATCGATAAATAATTGATAGAATATTCGATTTCAAAAATAGTCAATAGCTGCAGCCCTAGTTGAGTTCTTCTAAAAATTGTTGAGGTCTACCTTTATAAAAACATTCTGGACTCACACGCCATTCCAACTCAGTATAGAAACTTTGCATAATTTATTAGGTTATCACCCTTGAAAAATCTAAGCTGCATATTTTATAAACACTACCCAATCTAGAGCCCATTGATCCCCACAGGCAACGCTCTAGTAAATATCCAGGGTTCTCCGCAGACAGTGCAATAACGGCCCTGCACCATTGTAGTCTCATCACAGCGCCCTTATACTGTAGTGTCATCTCGCAATGTTTTTTTTTTTTTTATTTGACAATTTATTCATCAACCTTGTCAAAGCCATTTAAAGATGTCAATCGTGACTCACCTTTCTGCTAATTAAAGTCACGAACCAGGACTCTTGTCTATTGTTGCGGCAGAAATGAGAAATGTCCATTTCACACTGGACAGTCTGTTACCAACTGAGCGTCTGTCCTCTCCTCCAGGCCGCAACTCGCGGGCAAGCTTAAGTTACGGAAAAACAATAATAATGTCCTTCGTGCATTGTTTTAAGCACTTTTACTCCAAAATGCTGCCGTTTTCTGCTGCTGGCTGTCTGTTACTGACGGCACGTCTCTCCTCTGGGCTACAGGTCCAAGTGATGAGAAGCTCCCTCTCTCTGTCTTTCTGTCCGCTCGAGCCAACTGCTCTTCCTGCAAGGTTCTGAATGTCCAGGTGTACACTTGCTTTGGGCTGTCTGCTGGAGCATGTTTGAAGCCCAGTTGCCATAGCAAATTGCTAACAAGTAAAACTCTCTTACTACGAGAAAACAACAGTAACACAATGTGATGACACGCTGGTACTGGTACCGTCATTTTCCAAGTGAAAACTTTCCATTTCTGTTGATGTATGCTAAATACTCGACCATGTGAAAGCATGAGAAAACACACACTTTCTCCAACATTGAAATGGTGCCGCTGTTGCCATGACAATCATGCAACAATGACATTGTGCCCTGGACAACCTCCTTGATTGATTGATTGATTGATTTTTATTAAGTACATAATTTAATTAGAAATACATAAAAAATACATGGATGACACAAGTAGCGCTGCAGCTATCGATTATTTTAGTAATCGTGTATTCTATCGATGATTCTGGCGATTAATCGGGTAAAAAGTACTTTGCATTTTAACATCAATAGTTCAGGCTCTCCTTAAGCAATGGCAGAATGTCGCTGCGCTAAAGCCTTGACATTTTGCTGAAATGGTGATGGGATGTGGCTTTTTGTTTGCTAAACTTGTAGAATTATCCAAAAGAAAATGAAAACACCTATTTCCATTGTGGTCCATTATGATTTCTACTGAAGGAGATGAGGTAGAAACATTCAGCTTTGACTCACTTGCCACTACTGGGCCAAGATAAAAAGAAGAAATGACGTTACTGCCTGAGCATGCTTTAATCAAATCTATGATTTTAATGTACATGTTACGGTACGTATTTAATGAAAAGTTAAAAAATTATTTCTGTCTAAATATCTCATGTTACAACATGGAGACCTGCAGCTTATTTATGTACAATTTCCTATTTTCTTTTTAAAATTGTGGGTGCAGCTAATATTCAGGTGCGCGCTATAGTCTGGAAATTATGGTAATTAACAGGAAATAAAAGCATTGAGTTCTTATTTTAAAAACTGTTGAGGTGTAAGGTTCTAAAAACATTCCAGAATCACACGCCATTCCAAGTCATTATAGAATGCATAATTATTACCACCTTTGAAAAATGTCAGCTACCTATTTTATAAACACTACCTGATCTAGAGCTCGGGATCCCCACGTGCAACACGCTAGTGTTTGTGCTATGCCAGACAACTTTAAAAATTGTTGTCAACTTGTCTTTAATGTTAATAGTTTTGTTCTGATTGTTGTTGTTGTTGTTATTTAAAAACTTCTTTTTCTGTAATTTTCCATCCCGTGGTATAGAAAATGGTATTGAATATTTCCTGGGTATTCGTATCGAGTTGGAAATGTTATAACCTGACAACTTATTAATACACAATTAACCAGGTGTTTATTGTTTGTCCGTTGTGGTCACTTGTCGATCTCGCTGCTTTGGTGTGAGAAGAATGGTTGTGTAAGTCAAACAGACCTTTGCTCAAACCCAGGTGACTGAAATATGTCGCATTGGTGTGGTCTTAACCGAGATTACATTACATTCTGTTGTGAGTTGTCACTGCATGTTCCAGAAATGTTTGCATTGAATTCATGGTTTTACTTTGGATGCCTGCACCTTGTTCTCACCTCCCTGCCACTGTTGCCCCCCACTTTTGTCAAATTTTCTGGTGGATATCCAGTTAAGTTCTTCTGGACTTGAATCATTCCCGATCGGAAGCTGCATTGAAGGAATAAATGCAGCTATTGTGTTTTGTCAGTGACTGGGTGTCTCATTGTTGGCGTTTCTTTGTAATGACTCACCTGAGAAGTGACACAGGTGTGTTTTCACAGTGTTGTGGTGTCTACATTGGCTTCCTGTGTTCAGCAAGGATCAGGTGAGACTGCAGGTTAATACAAGTTCAAGCATGTTGAAGATATACATGTCAAACAAGGTGCTGCAAAAACCACAAAGGCCTCTGAATCAGCAACATGTGGATTTGTGCGGCACCACTGTCCAGGCTCGAGCAATTTTGACCACTGCGGGCCAGTACAATTTATAAAATAGTGGCCCACTCAGCCACTACAAATATTTACAATATTATATTTATTTTATCATATTTTTCCAGCGGAAAAGTTGAATTTCTTCACATCTCCTTGTCATCAAATTTCAGTGAGTCCGCCATGTTTGTTTTTGTCTCGCACCATGCTCCCGCAGAGTCTTGTGCATGCTGTGTTGAGGAATGAACTTTCAGGTTCAAGAAATGTATGTTGTCCATACGTGGAGCTTGCATTGAACAGGGTTAATCAAGATAGTATAGTTCAGTGTAATTTCCCCCACTTTTTCTTCCCCTCCCTCATGAAAACTATAGATCTGGTTTACAAATAATGAATGTTTGAGTGCAGTTGTAAATAATTGAATAATTCATGAGTTGAAAGATGAAATGTTCCATTGAACGAGGCGCAGCTAAGTTGAATGGAACATTTCATCCTTCACCTCATGAAATATTCTCACCATTGTACACATAAACATTCATTATTTGTTTTATATAACACCTAAAATAGATCCTTGTCATTTGATATTTTATTACATTATAAACAAGAGAAAAGGGGCTTACTTTTGGTGTGCGTCGCTGGTCCTTTGAGGTGAAGAGGTTCTATACAGTCCAGCATAAACTTTAAATAGCAATCCAGTCCAACCCAAATGAAACCTATCAGCTTTGGTGGTATCAACATCTCTCATGGTCTTAAATGACCATGTAGTCCGTACCTAATCCTGTGCATTGATGTTTTTGTGTACAGACTGCTGTCTGCTTTTCTCAGTCCAGCGAAAAATTGCGACATAAATTTGTTGAGCTCTTCATCTGACAGCGGTTCTACTTCAGCTAGAGACGTCCCAGCAAATACTGCAAATGCCAGACTGCTTACGGCGTACTGGGTTTGTTTTTTGTGCGTGTTACAAGAATAAGCACCCTCAATAAGCTTGTTCAATCAAATTGTCTCTCACCAGAACAAACCTGGGCATGTTTGTTTTTAAGCTAAGCACCTTCACCGCTAGAGTGAGCACTAGTGGTTGTGGTGTGCAATGGTACAAATGTGAAATCAAAATTGCACGATAAATGGAACAAAAAGGCAAATGGGATGAATGATCCATATCGCATGACGTACAAACCAATTCAATAAGGGTTTATTTAGGTGTTACTCCTGCCACCTTTCTCGATGGTATGGAGTTGCGTCAGGAAGGGCATCCGGCATAAAACGTTTGCCAAATCAACATGCAGACCCACCTTGGATCTACGATGTTGATTCTGCGTGAAAACAAGGGAGCAGCTGAAGCACTGTACTGTAATAGCCCCTAATGTTATACTGACATTGCCTGCGTAATGGTAGGGTAACTATGTAATAAACTTTTAGTTTGGGTATTTTAGGGTAGGAAGGCTTGGTCATAGTCTTTCTTTTGTCCCAGCAGAGTTCAAGTGGTTATTGAGGGAGTGAACAGCCAGTGATCCTCTCTGCAGACTGTGCTGATGTCTGGGCTTAAGGTGCAGTGATGCAGAGCCAAACCAGATTTGAATGACGAGGCTATTGATTCACTGACAGCCGTGTAAAATCAGCCCGAACTTTAACTGTCAGATATGTGTTGTTCAGCTCCAGCAGAGAAAAAAATGTGTTGACTCGTCCAGAACGTAGATCAGGATGTTTGAACATGTCAGAGGGCTGCTGGGAAAAAGTGAAGGATACTGTGGAATGTTTGGATGTCTGCACAATAACATGTTATATTCTGAACACAATCCTTTAATCAAGTGTAAGTGTTTTTGTTGTTGTTTTCCTTTAAAACTTGAACACGAGCAAACATGCTTTCTACGTGGGCTGTCAATAAAGTAACGGTCCTTTTTATTTTTTTCAAAAACTATGGATTTCATTCATTGTTTTTACGTCAGACATGCTTGAACCCTTGTGCGCATGCGTGAGTTTTTCCACGCCTGTCGGTGACGTCATTCGCCTGTGAGCACTCCTTGGGGAGGAGTCGTCCAGCCCCTCGTCGGAATTCCTTTGTCTGAGAAGTTGCTGAGAGACTGGCGCGTTGTTTGATCAAAATCTTTTCTAAACCTGTGACACATCGAAGTGGACACGGTTCGAAAAATTAAGCTGGTTTTCAGTGAAAATTTTAACAGCTGATGAGAGATTTTGAGGTGATTCTGTCGCTTTAAGGACTTCCACGGTGCGAGACGTCGCTCAGCGCTCTCAGCCGCCGTCGTCAGCCTGTTCAAGCTGAAAACCTCCACAGGCTCTATTGATCCAGGACGTCGTGAGAGAACAGAGAAGTTTGAGAAGAAGTCGGTTTCAGCATTTTATCCGGATATTCCACTGTTAAAGGAGATTTTTTTAATGAAAGACGTGCGGACGGGTCCGCGCGTCGGGACGCAGCCGACGCGGTGCGGCGGCACAGGAAAAACACCTCCGTGTTGATAACCATTTGTAAAATCCAGGCGGCTTTTGATGGCTTTCAGTGGAGTGAGTATATGAGAAATTGTTTAACAGGCAGGACATGTTCCAACTTGTCCTTAAGGCTTTCAACAGAGGTGTTTTTCCTGTGGCGGAGCGTCGCGGCGGCTGTGTCCCGACGCGCGGACCCGTCCGCACGTCTTTCATTAAAAAAATCTCCTTTAACAGTGGAATATCCAGATAAAATGCTGAAACCGACTTCTTCTGAAACTTCTCTGTTCTCTCACGACGTCCTGGATCAATAGAGCCTGAAATGGGAGGTTTTCAGCTTGAACAGGCTGACGGCGGCTGAGAGCGCTGAGCGACATCTCGCACCGTGGGAAGTCCTTAAAGCTACAGAATCACCTCAAAATCTCTCATCAGCCGTTAAAATTTTCACTGAAAACCAGCTTAATTTTTTGAACCGTGTCCACTTCGATGTGTCTCACAGGTTTAGAAAAAATTTTGATCAAACAAAGCGCCAGTCTCTCAGCAACTTCTCAGACAAAGGAATTCCGACGAGGGGCTGGACGACTCCTCCCACAAGGAGTGCTCACAGGCGAATGACGTCACCGACAGGCGTGGAAAAACTCACGCATGCACACGAGGGTTCAAGCATGTCTGACGTAAAAACACATGAATGAAATCCATATAGTTTTTGAAAAAAATAAAAAGGACTGTTACTTTATTGACAGCCCACGTAGTTACGATTTCTAGATAGTTGTGTTGGCAATCTAGGGTAGAGACTTGGTATGATGATATTATTTTAACACCTGCACAGAAGATTTTTTTTTTGGGGGGGGGGGCGGGTGGTGAAGGATGCAGGATTCACCCTGTCCATCTGTCAGTCTGTCCCAGTGTCTTGTAAAGGTCTGCTCCTTTCTCTGCCCCTGACCAAAGCATCATCTCTTGATCTGCACTTGTTCCCCGGGCGCCGGTGTCGCAGACCGAATGGCCCCCCCTAAAAATCGATGCACCCTGCCTTCACTGCGCGTGCGTGATTAGCTGCGGTTCACGGATTATCACCTTGGTTGTTCTTCAAACTGCACTCCAGTCATCATCTATCTCAGCGATAGATATATGAAGCTTTTGTACAAAATAAAATCAGCATTATTTCATCATAAAAGACGGATGAAGAGATCAGAGCGCCGCAGCTACATGAGCTGCTAGCTGTTGCATTCCCTGCGCGTCCGTCATTTAAAGGGGTCCCCGAATATCGCCTCGTTTCTGCTTCAAACTGACCTTAGAGTGATTTAAGAGGTTTTACCTTGTCATCTGATGGTTAATAATCTCATTAATCCATTTGATCAGTTTGGGTGAAGAGACTGTTTCAGACGAGCTGCTGACACTCTGAAATGACGCATACGCAGTGGAGGCAGGGTGGACCAATTTTTAGGGTGGACCGTTCGGTCTGCAACACCGGATTGTGCCCTCTCGCTGCTCCTAGTGGTTGGATCATGTCTAACTGTAATTGGGATGGGTTAAATGCAGATGACAAGTGTGTGTGTGTGTGTGTGTGTGTGTGTGTGTGTGTGTGTGTGTGTGTGTGTGTGTGTGTGTGTATATATATATATATATATATACACAACCCCTGGCAATAATTATGAAATCGTGTCTCCAACACTAGAGATGTTAATTGAAACAAAGGAGAGGATTATCAAACTCTTAAAAGAGGGTAAATCATCACGCAATGTTGCAAAAGATGTTGGTTGTTCACAGTCAGCTGTGTCTAAACTCTGGACCAAATACAAACAACATGGGAAGGTTGTTAAAGGCAAACATACTGGTAGACCAAGGAAGACATCAAAGCATCAAGACAGAAAACTTAAAGCAATATGTCTCAAAAATCGAAAATGCACAACAAACAAATGAGGAACGAATGGAGGAAACTGGAGTCAATGTCTGTGACCGAACTGTAAGAAACCGCCTAAAGGAAATGGGATTTACATACAGAAAGCTAAACGAAAGGCATCATTAACACCTAAACAGAAAAAAACAAGGTTACAATGGGCGAAGGAAAAGCAATCATGGACTGTGGATGACTGGATGAAAGTCATATTCAGTGATGAATCTCGAATCTGCATTGGGCAAGGTGATGATGCTGGAACTTTTGTTTGGTGCCGTTCCAATGAGATGTATAAGATGACTACCTGAAGAGAACATGTAAATTTCCACAGTCATTGATGATATGGGGCTGCATGTCAGATAAAGGCACTGGGGAGATGGCTGTCATTACATCATCAATAAATGCACAAGTTTACGTTGATATTTTGGACACTTTTCTTATTCCATCAATTGAAAGGATGTTTGGGGATGATGAAATCATTTTCAAGATGATAATGCATCTTGCCATAAAGCGAAAACTGTGAAAACTTCCTTGCAAAAAGACACATAGGGTCAATGTCATGGCCTGGAATAGTCCGGATCTTAATCCAATTGAAAATCTTTGGTGGAAGTTGAAGAAAATGGTCCATGACAAGGCTCCAACCTGCAAAGCTGATCTGGCACCAGCAATCAGAGAAAGTTGGAGCCAGATTGATGAAGAGTACTGTTTGTCACTCATTAAGTCCATGCCTCAGAGACTGCAAGCTGTTAAAAGCCAGAGGTGGTGCAACAAAACACTAGTGATGTGTTGGAGCGTTCTTTTGTTTTTCATGATTCCATAATTTTTTCCTCAGAATAGAGTGATTCCATATTTTTTCCCCTCTGCTTGGTCTAAAAAAGTAACCGTTACTGACTGCCACAATTTTTTTTCCTGATTTCTTATACAACCCCTGGCAAAAATTATGGAATCACCGGCCTCGGAGGATGTTCATTCAGTTGTTTAATTTTGTAGAAAAAAAGCAGATCACAGACATGACACAAAACTAAAGTAATTTCAAATGGCAACTTTCTGGCTTTAAGAAACACTATAAGAAATCAAGAAAAAAAGATTGTAGCAGTCGGTAACGGTTACTTTTTTAGACCAAGCAGAGTAAAAAAATATGGAATCACTCAATTCTGAGGAAAAAATTATGAAATCACCCTGTAAATTTTCATCCCCAAAACTAACACCTGCATCATATCAGATCTGCTCGTTAGTCTGCATCTAAAAAGGAGTGAACACACCTTGGAGAGCTGTTGCACCAAGTGGACTGACATGAATCATGGCTCCAACACGAGAGATGTCAATTGAAACAAAGGAGAGGATTATCAAACTCTTAGAGAGTAAATCATCACGCAATGTTGCAAAAGATGTTGGTTGTTCACAGTCAGCTGTGTCTAAACTCTGGACCAAATACAAAAACATGGGAAGGTTGTTAAAGGCAAACATACTGGTAGACCAAGGAAGACATCAAAGCGTCAAGACAGAAAACTTAAAGCAATATGTCTCAAAAATCGAAAATGCACAACAACAAATGAGGAACGAATGGGAGGAAACTGGAGTTAACGTCTGTGACCGAACTGTAAGAAACCGCCTAAAGGAAATGGGATTTACATACAGAAAAGCTAAACGAAAGGCATCATTAACACCTAAACAGAAAAAAACAAGGTTACAATGGGCTAAGGAAAAGCAATTGTGGACTGTGGATGACTGGATGAAAGTCATATTCAGTGATGAATCTCGAATCTGCATTGGGCAAGGTGATGATGCTGGAACTTTTGTTTGGTGCCTTTCCAATGAGATTTATAAAGATGACTGCCTGAAAACGTAAATTTCCACAGTCATTGATGTTATGGGGCTGCATGTCAGGTAAAGGCATTGGGGAGATGGCTGTCATTACATCATCAATAAATGCACAAGTTTATGGTGATATTTTGGACAATTGAAAGGATGTTTGGGGATGATGAAATCATTTTTCAAGATGATAATGCATCTTGCCATAGAGCAAAAACTGCAAAAACATTCCTTGCAAAAAGACACATAGGGTCAATGTCAATGAGCAGATCTGATTTGATGCAGGTGTTAATTTGGGGGATGAAAATTTACAGGGTGATTCCATAATTTTTTCCTCAGAATTGAGTGATTCCATATTTTTTCCTCTGCTTGGTCTAAAAAAATAACCGTTACTGACTGCCACAATCTTTTTTTCTTGATTTCTTATAGTGTTTCTTAAAGCCAGAAAGTTGCCATTTGAAATGACTTTAGTTTTGTGTCATGTCTGTGATCTGCTTTTTTCTACAAAATTAACAACTGAATGAACATCCTCCAAGGCCGGTGATTCCATAATTTTTGCCAGGGGTTGTATATTTATCAGCAAAGAAAATGGTCAAACCATATGTCTAGGAAATACATTTATGGCTGGCTAGAAAGCTGAAAGGTTGAAGTTTTTCATACCAATGTCAATAGAGACCCTGCATTTTGTGAGTCTCTTAGACATCATGTTCAATGTAGGCCCCATGTTGGCCAATTACGGCCTGCAAATGCTTTGGGGAAAGTGTCCTGAGGAATGTTTCAGATTTCTCGGCAGATGTTTCCTTCAATGCATCGATGCTTGGCATCAACATAAACTTCAGGGTCTCTGCAAATAAAAAAGAAACATAAGTGATTAAGTTCGTAGCATTTAAGTGTCAAACCGAATGTTTTAACCAAGTGTTTGTTGTATATTTTTTGAGACTCCAGTCTGCAGGCACAGATTCCTTCACCAGTCACGGCCGGTAAACTTTTACAGCTTTGTGACCCGAGACAGTGCAGATGAAGTGACTTGAAACAGACAGGAACCCAAGTAGCCGAACTCTGTATCCCACTCAGCGACCTGATGAGTGCAGCATCATGTTTGTTTTGGTGCTGCAGGTCATGATAAAGCCCTAGTTGGGGTGTTGTCACACTTGGAGAGCTTTTTACATTGGGTCTTTTTGGTAAAGCTCGACAGTGTATCCAGAAAATATTCACAGCACTTTGCTTTTCCACATTTTGTAATGTTAGAGCCTTATTCCAAAATGGAGTACTTTTTTTTTCCCACAAAATTCTACATCCTCGCGTCAAGCAAACCAGTCCAGTCGAAGATTCAAGCTTCTCTACTCAAAATTCTATTCATATCACCCCATAATTTAAAAACTTTTTTTTTTTTGCAAATTTATTAAAAATAGAAAAGTAAGAAATCAAGTCAAATCAATTTTATTTATATAGCGCCAAATCACAACAAACAGTTGCCCCAAGGGCTTTATATTGTAAGGCAAAGCCATACAATAATTACGGAAAAACCCCAACGGTCAAAACGACCCCCTGTGAGCAATCACATGTACATAAGTATTCACACCCTTTGCTCAATACTTTGTTGATGCACCTTTGGCAGCAATTACAGCCTCAAGTCTTCTTGACAAATGATGCTACATGCTTTGGGCAGTTTTATCCATTCTTATTTGCAGCACCTCTCAAGCTCCATCAGGTTGGATGGGGAGTGTCAGTGTACAGGCGTTTTCAGATCTCTCCAGAGATGTTCAATCAGATTCAGGTCTGGGCTCTGGCTGGGACACTCAAGGACATTCACAGAGTTGTCCTGAAGCCACTCCTTTGATATCTTGGCTGTGTGCTTGGGGTCATTGTCCTGCTGAAAAATGAACCGTCGCCCCAGTCTGAGGTCAAGAGTGCTCTGGAGCAGGTTTTCATCCATGATGTCTTGTACATTGCTGCATTCATCTTTCCCTCAATCTTGATAGTCTCCCAGTTTCTGCCACTGAAAAAACATCCCCACAGCATGATGCTGCCACCACCATGCTTTAGTGTAGGGATGGTGCCTCGTTTCCTCCAAACATGATGTCTGGTATCACACGAAAGAGTTCAGTCTTTGTATTATCAGACCAGAGAATTTTTTTCTGGTCTGAGAGTCCTCCAGGTGCCTTTTTGGCAAAATGGCGGAGGAAATCGTGTGGTTCCGGTTCTGCTTTGGACAGGTGTCTCCTATCTTCGAGCCTGCCCACACGACACCTTTGTGAATTGATTCTGATCTATTGTTGTAATCTGTTGTAGTTGTTGTGCACACAACAGTCAAGTGTTGTTATTTGACCTACTCCATTGTCCGTTCCTTTGCGCCCCCTGTTGTGGGTCCGTGTACCGACACTTTCCCAACACTAGTGCCTAAAATGCTCGTGAATATATTCACTGGGTTTATAGACGTTGTTATTGTATTTGTGTTTGTTAAATTCCACGCATCTTAAATGTAGCACACAGATTATCTGGAATTTTGTTTTGGCAAGTTTTCAAGGCCTCTACTGCCATCTACTGGCCAGTAGTGGTCATGTCAGTTCATGGCAGTATTTGTCCTGAAGCTGGCAGACACTGTATGATATTTTTAATCACTGTACTCAGTTTCAGTTCAAACTGTACAACAGAACCGCACGGTGTAAAAGTTCAGAGCGTCCAATTTATGTTCTCACACACATTGTACGTTCAAAAATCACATGTCGAACTCATGTTTCCAGAAGCAAAACGTAAGCTTTTTTTTCAAATTTAATTTACAAAAACTCTCGATGGGAGACATCAAAGTTTAAAAACAAAACAAAATAAAAAAAAAAATTACAAGACAGCTCTGTGGTGTTTGCACATGCACAGTGCGAGCGGTGGATGCTTGTAGCTCTTCAGCAGCATACCCTCACGACAGCTGACCAGAATAATATCAAAGAGGTTTGATTTTCATTGGACCATACGATTGGCGATCACTAGGTGGTTGTGACATGTTAAATGCAGCTTGCTTTCCTCCAAACGTGACATCTGGCATTCACGCCAAAGAGTTCAATCTTTGTCTTATCAGACCAGAGAATTTTGTTTCTCATGGTCTGAGAGTCCTTCAGGTGCCTTTTGGCAAACTGCAGGTGAGCTGCCATGTGCTGTTTGCTCAGGAATGGCTTCCGTCTGGCCACTCTAACATACAGGCCTGAATGGTGGATTGCTACAGAAATGGCTGTCCTTCTGGAAGATTCTCCTCTCTCCACAGAGGAATGTTGAAGCTCTGACAGAGTGACCATTGAGGTCTTAGTCACCTCCCCGACTAAGGCCCTTCTCCCCCAAGATTTAGATAGGTGGCCAGCTCTAGGAAGAGTCCTGGTGGATCTGAGCTTTTCTATTTATTAGGGGTGCAGTGATTCACAAAATTCACGGTTCGGTTCGGTTCGATACTTAAGTGTCACAGTTCAATACATTTTCGATATAAAAAACATGCTGATACATGCCTTTTAAACTTGTAATTTATTGAAATTACAAAAATTATTTCAACTCAAAAGCACATTTACAAATAAATTAAATATACCTGGTGCAGCTTTACCTTCCTCATATTCCACTGTGTATGCTTCGAAGTAAGAACCTTGTAAAAATAATAAAATGAACACATTTGAAGATAAAAAAAAAACTTATGTAGTGCATTCTTTGCAGTATAGTATAAAAAATAAACAATATTATAAACAACAAAAACACAGTGCCAACCAAATACAGTATCACATATTTTGGAGTCCCTGACAATATAGTTTCTATTTTGGCATTCCCTGACGTAAACTTAACAAAATTAAACAATTTTATAACAACTGTTCTATGGTTACAATTCAGTAAGAATATAAAAATATCAAATGAAAAAATAAATGTATCTGATGCAGCTATCCCTGACACATTTTCTGCTGTACATATTAGCACAAAAACAGCACAACATAAAAAATAATAATAAAAAATATAAATGTATATGTTAGATGTAGTGCATTCTGAGCAAAAAAAATATTTTAAATAAATATACTAAAATAAAACTTATACCATACCCATCTTTTGGGGTATTTTCTTAGCAGCATTTTAAATTGTCTTTGTAAAATAAAATATTTCACACCCATCTTCTGGAGTGCCACTAGTACTTAGCTGCATCTAAAACAAAAGAAACCTAAATGAAAGACTCCTTGAAACAAACAAACAAACAAACAAAAAACAGTTTGACTTAAATGTTCATGTTTTTCTTCAGAAAAATAAGGATGTCCACATTTTCTGGTGACAGTACAGATCTGCTTGCTGTGACAATGTCACCTGCTGTGGAAAAAACCCTTTCATCGGGACAGAGGTAGCAGGTACACCTTAGGTAACGCTGTGCCAGCTTGGCAAGGTGAGGGTATGAGGTGTGATGTTTCTTCCACCATATCAGAGGATTACCATCTGCGGAAATGCACTCGCTAACCTGTACAAGTTCATCTCCTCCTCTGCCACTTGAACTGCAGATGGTCCTTGGCTTCTGGGCCATGAACCGTTCATCGGCATCTCTGGTGGAGAGCCGATGAACATCTGATGAGTCTACTGCTTGAGTCTCTGTGGAGGAGGTTTCTCCTGTTGTGCCTGTGGCTTGGTCCTGAAGAAATAAAAAAAAAACAAAATATATGCGTTAATGTTGACTATTTTAAATATAATACATATTATTTATTTAAATAAACATTTACAATTCACACACTAGCAAAATAAACTGTATTCAATTAATAAAAGAATACTTACTTGTTCAATACACACCACAATCTCTGTGGTGAGTGCTTCATAGACTCTCTGTTGAGTGGCATCATCCAAGTGTAGCAAGGATTTGAATCGAGCATCCAAAGCAGTGCACTTGTGCAGGTAATCCTCAAGTGCAGGATCTGTGTATCTCCGCTCCAAGTCATTCCTGATGGCTTTTTTGACATCTCACTGCTGGGCTGTCATTATCAGACTGTGCCATAGATCAGGATGTTCATTTTAAGTGGCAGGATCATGGACGCTGTTGGAGATGATGCTTCGCACATCATGATGGTCACGGTTTTCAGGGTTTTCATGACTGTGACAAGATTTTCAGCCAATTCATGTTCATTATGAGACAGACTTGGAATGTTCTTCATATTTTTTTTCACAGCGCTGTCATTCATTGCAGAATACACTGCAGACTGCTGTTCAAGGTATCTTTCCATCATGTCATGCAGGAGTTCCACCTAGTTGGAACATCTTGGATGAGTTTGTTCTCACTAAGCTGCAGCAACTGCTGTTTTTTCTTCAACACTGTTTCCTATTGCACTTCTGTGAAAGAAGGTGACAATTTTTCTCATCTTTGCAAGAAGATGGGAGACCTGCTGCACTGTCATTCCCCTCTGAGCAGCTAAATTTATGGTATGAGCAAAGCATCCAATTTGTGGTCCCAGCCCAGCAGCTGTGACAGCATTAACTATATTCCTGGCATTGTCAGTAGTCACAGCGCACTGCTGGACTGATAGTATTGCACACCGGGCATTGCCCGGTGGCCTGATGGCCTACTGGCCTGCGGATTTTTTTTATTTTTATTATTTATTATTTTTTACTAAGTAAAGTGAGCTGTGAGCTTTTCATCCGCGTTTTTTTTTTTTTTTTTTTTTTGTAGCAGCTACGACTCGTCACCTCTTAAAGCGCGGTGATCAGCACACCTGCACTGAGCTTTACAAAGACATCCTTTATTTAGAATTCTGAGCTGAGCTGCTCCGTATCTGCACGTTAAAACAGCTGATCCTCCGCGACGCGTCAACAAGTAACTATTTTCCACTCAAATGCACCTAAACTCTCTTTCTGAGGACCACATGATGTGAAAACAATAAAATTTTCTTACCTGTCAATCTTTGTAAAGGATCTTTTCTTTATTTTTTAAATATATTTCTGTATTTATGTTATTGTGACAACTGAATGGAGATGACAAAACCTGGTTGCAGCACGGTCGAATTAAGGGAATGACGAAACTACAGTTTGTTCTGATCAATTTCATTGTCTAAAACGATCACACCACATGAAGTTAAGCTCAGCGCTGCTCTGGCTCCAGGCTCGAAGTCTGGAGAAAAAGGCGAGCAGCGCTGTCTTTGCAGTCAGCGCTGTGGCCACGGATCGTGCTCCATAACAATCCCGCAAAGGCGGGATTTGTATTGATTATTATGTATAATCAGGAAAGTGTTATTTATGTAACATATGCATTGATTTGTATAATGGCACTGTTTATCATGTTGATTCTTCATTTTTATGTGGATTCCAGCGCTGGTTCATTTTGGTGTATAATTTACGCCACCTCTCGACCTGGTGTATATTTTCAGCGCAGCGTACGCCAACGACCACATTGATAAATGCCAAGTAGCGCAGCCGTTTTGGCGTACCCCATATACGCTCAAATATCGCCGTACTCAACGTTGATACATGAGGCCCATTGGGTGTAGAATTTTGAAGAAAAAATAAATTTCATCCATTTTCGAATAAGGCTGCAACATAAAAACTGTGGAAAAAGTGTGGCGCTGTGAATACTTTCCGAATACGCTGTACCTGCTGTCGCTGTACCTGCTGTCGCTGTACCTGTGGAGAGACAGCAGTAGAAAATTTTATAATAAGAGTTATCCACAGATAGCGTTAATGCAACAGACAGAAGTTGCACTTTCTCTCTGAAGCCTATAACACAGCTGTCATTCATTTAAAATTCGTTAAAACTACACTACGGTGGCGTACAGAGTCAAAACGACAAAATAATTTTGGACCTCACTGTAAGGCTACGCAGGGCTGTAGGCGGCAGTAACACGCCACGAAAGCTGACTGAAACGAAGAAAAACTGTGGGACCAATATTTTGGACAGACTTTGGAGGCGGGGCCACAGAAGGATGACTGATTGCTGGTGGGCGTGGCTTAGCACGGTGAGCTCTGACTCGAAGCGTGCGTGTGTTCGAGTGAGCGTGTCTGTGAAGTTTTGAAGGGGTTTGAGCTACGGACGGTGCTACAGACGGGGGTGAAAATGCTGTTACAGTGGGATATAAAAGTGTTGACGTCACAGAGCTCGAGCTATGGTGAGTTTTGACTGAATTCGCGCACGCACGTGGAACACGTTAAGAACGTGTGGAACGTCTGGACAGTTTGTAGTTGACGGGAGGCTTTGAACCGTGAAGTCGGAACCATTTCAAAGACCTCACGTCGTCTTTTTCGTTGTCCGTTCGTTTGGTTTGAAAAAAAGAATTACTTTACCGATACCGAAAGGGGCGTGGCCTCACCATGTTTTTTGACGTTCGCTGTGATTGACACCTGTGACTCAGAGCTTTCCACCTGTTTTGGGCTTTATCGTTTGTTTATGTGATAATCTCTGTGCACGTGGGAATTTGCAAAGTTGGAACCTGCTAAGTAAATATTTAAAGGTGCAACTGCTTTGAAATGTTGTTTTGATGATGTTGCGTCCTGCTGTCAGAACCTGGTAGTGCAGGCTGATTTAAACTACACTGGCACTCAGAGAACAGACCTCTGCCACAGTCGAACAGTCGTGGTACTTGCTGTTGTAAAAGGCTTTTCACACTCTGGGAATGCACATGACGACCAGGTTGGTTCAAAGGTCGAGAGGTGTAAAAACGTGAACAGGCGCTCGGTCGGTTAGTGACAGCGTCAGTCAAACAACTGTCTAAATCCATCATAAACATCATTTTACAGATGCTTATAAGGAGTGAAAATGCAGCTGTTTTACCAAGCCATGACAATATTTATAATTACCTTTGAGATTATCCCAAATGCTTTCTCCACCTCATGAAGCGCACAAGAAAAGCTGCTGTAATAGCAAATTCCTCTGTGCTTCCGGATCGGCATTGGGTCAAGTCGGGCAAAACCTGACTTTTCAGTTTGTGTGCAGTATAACCTTCAGTTTTTCTTCCTTGGACACCAATACCACAGTTTTACAAAAAAAAAAATCTTTCAAGGAATCAACACTGTAACGGGAAAAATAGTCAAAGTCTCCGTCACTCTCGTTGCCCACACAGTCAGTCAGTCATGATGCCTCTTGCTCTTTGACCTCGCGCGGGTGTGTGAAAGCTTATTGGGACACACACACTCCAGTGATGGAGTATGAGATCATGTAATCAGCAACTTTATTTATCCTAAAGGAAATTATTTTGCCAGCGTACAGAGATGGTAAACAGTGGTTAGTTAAATACACAATTACAGAAGGTGTCGTTATTAAATAGAAATCAATCATTTTTTTTAACAGTAAGTGCAACAAATTTATGTGAAATGACTGGAAGATATATTGCACAAGATGTTTGACAATATTGCACATCACTCTGAATAACTGAATAAATCTCTTTTCTATGTATTCATCCTGCTGAAGAGGGAGAGATTAGGCTACACAGTCTAATTGCCACAGGTAGGAAAGACCTCCTGTGGCGTTCTGTTGGTGCAGCTTGGTGGCCTCAGTCTACGTCTGAAGATGCTCTAACAGCATGTCAGTGTGGCATATAGGGGGTGGGAGATGTCCAGGATGCTGAGCAGCTTCCTCAGCATCCTCCTATCTGACAGCTCCACCACAGACTTCAGTTCAACCCCCAGGAGAGAACCAGCTCTCCTGATGAGCTTGTTGCATCTGTTTGTGTCAGCTGCCTTCAGCCTGCTGTCCCAGCACAACACAGTGGAGAAGTGTTAAAACATCTGCAAGATATTTCTACAGACATTGAATGATCTGAGTCTCCTGAGGAAGTACAGTCAGCTCTGACCTTTCTTATCCACGGCATCTGTATTTAAAGTCCAGTCCAGTTTGTTGTCTATGTGGACACCCAGGTACTTGTAGTAGTCCACAATGTCCCTTCTGTTCCATTGATGGTACTTGGTTCAGACAGGTCCTCCATCTTCTGAAGTCCACCACCAGCTCTTTTGTCTTAGATATGTTGAGCTTCAGGTGGTTGAGTCCGCACCACTCCACAAACCTGTCCACCACACTCTTGTACTCAGCCTCCTGGTCACTCCCGATGCATCTCACAATGGTGGAGTCATACTACAAATTCTGCAGGTAGCAGGACTGTGACCAGAACCTGAAGTCTGAGGTGTAGATCGTGAACAGGAAGGGAGACAAAACCAACCCATATGGTGCCCCCATGCTGCTCTTGATGGTGTTGGATGTAATGTCACAAAGCCTCACCTACAGTGGGCAGCAGTGGTCTCAAACTGATTCAGAAAGGGCCAAGAGTATGGGGCCATTATTGTAGCAAACGTATTTGCATATATGTATTTCGATCCACAAATGTGTAAAAAAATAATTAATTAATTAATTAATTGCGCCCCCTGGTGGTTAGTCTCCATCCATCCATTTTCTTCCGCTTTATCCGGAGTCGGGTCGCGGGGGCAGCAACTCAAGCAAAGCTGCCCAGACCTCCCGATCTACACACACCTCCCCCAGCTCCTCCGGGGGTACCCCAAGGCATTCCCAAGTCAGCTGAGAGATGTAATCCCTCCAGCGTGTCCTGTGTCTTCCCTGGGGCCTCCTCCCAATGGGACGTGCTGGAACACCTCTCCAGCGAGGCGTCCAGGGGGGCATCCGGAAAAGATGCCCGAGCCACCTCAACTAACTCCTTTTGACGTGGAGGAGCAGCGGCTCGACTCCAAGCTCCTCCCGAGTGACCGAGCTCCTCACCCTGTCTCTAAGGGAGCGCCCAGCCACCCTGCGGAGGAAACTCATCTCGGCCGCTTGTACTTGCGATCTCGTTCTTTCCGTCATGAGCCAAATCTCATGACCATAGGTGAGGATCGGAACATAGATCGATCGGTAAATCGAGAGCTCTGCCCCCCTACTCAGCTCTCTCTTCACCACGACGGTCCGATACAGCGACTGCATCACTGCAGATGCTGCACCGATCCGTCTATCGATCTCATGCTCCATCCGTCCCTCACTCGTGAACAAGACCCCGAGATACTTAAACTCCTCCACTTGAGGCAAGGACACTCCACCGACCTGAAGAGGGCAAAGCACCTTTTTCTGGTCGAGAACCATGGCCTCAGATTTGGAGGTGCTGATTTTCATCCCGGATGCTTCACAATCGGCTGTAAACTGCCCCAGTGCACGCTGAAGGTCCTGATCTGACGAAGCCAACAGAACCACATCCTCCGCAAACAGCAGAGACGAGATTCAGTGGTTCCCAAACCAGACCCCTCTTCACCCTGGCTGCGCCTAGAAATTCTGTCCATAAAAATAATGAACAGAACCAGTGACAAAGGGCAGCCCTGGCGGAGGCCAACGTGCACTGGAAACAGGTTTGACTTACTATCGGCAATGGGAACCAAGCTCCTGCTGTGGTCGTACAGGGACCGGATAGCCCTTAGCAAAGGACCCCGGACCCCATACTCCCGGAGCACTCCCCACAGGGTGCCCGAGGGACACGGTCGAACGCCTTCTCCAGATCCACAAAACACATGTGGACTGGTTGGGCGAACTCCCATGAACCCTCGAGCACCCGATGGAGCGTGATAGCTGGTCCAGTGTGCCGCGACCAGGACGAAAATCACAACTGCTCCTCCTGAATCCTAGGTTCGGCCATCGGTCAAATTCTCCTCTCCATACTCTGGATAACCTTACCTTCCGGGTAGGCTGATTAGTGTGATCCCCCTATATTTGTAAACACCCCTCCGGTCCCCCTTCTTAACAGAGAGACCACCACCGCCGGGTCTGCCATCCAGAGGCACTGTCCCCGAACGCCACGCAATGTTTCAAGAGGCGTGTCGCCAAGACAGTCTCACAACATCAGAGACTTAAGGTACTCAGGATGGATTTCATCCCCCCAGGAGCCTTGCCACCGAGGAGCTTTCTAACCACCTCGGTTGACGTCGGCCCGGGTAATGGATGAGTCCACCTCTGAGTCCCCAGTCTCTGCTTCCCCTCTTCGGAGACGTGACGATGGGATTGAGGAGATCCTCGAAGTACTCCTTCCAACCGCCCGACAACATCCCAGTCAGGTCAACAGCTCCCACCCATACAAGTACAAATCGCTAAACACATTGTGGATCTTTTGTGGCGAAGTGTAGCAAAAGTCACATGTAAGAACACATTCCATTCAAGTGGCCCGATTTTCACAGACACACGGTTAGACACACAGATTTTTTTCCACATTTGTAGATCTGATACATAGTTTTTTTTTTTTTGTTTTACACATTTGTGAATGTGGTTACACACACACGCAGATTTTTTTTTTAATACATTTGTGGATCTGCTTACATATTGTGGATCTGTTTACACATTTCTGGATTAATTCCACATTTGTGAATCAAAATACATATTTACACATTTGTGGATCGAAATACACATTTGCAATTACTTTTGCTAAAATAATGGCCCCATACAAGGGTGCAGGTTTTCTTTGCAACCACCCATTGCACCAGGTGATTCACTAATTAATATCACGTTGAGCAGATGGAATCAGCTAATCAGTGAAATCACCTGATGGAGTGGTGGTGCAAAGAAAACCTGCACCCTCTTGGCACTTTCTGGAATCAGTTTGAGACCTTTGGTGGGTAGCCTGTTAGATAGTTGGTAATCCAGGCCACCAGTGGAGCCTCCACCTACATGTCAAGTAGTTTATCACTGACCAGGTCAGGCCGAATGGTGTTGAACGCACTGGAGAAGTCAAAGAACATAAGTCTCACAGTGCTGCCTGCCTTCTCCAGGTGAGAATAAACTCTATAAGCATAAAGATGATGGCCTCCTCCACTCCCCTGTTGGGCTGGTACACAAACTGCAGGGAGTCCAACAATGATGCACGGAGGTGCCTCAAGATAGTGCAGCGGATAACTGAAAAAAAGCTTCAAATGGTAATGCAAGCACCAAATTTGGCACACATACTCCTGAGACATTACTCTTTTAAAAATGCCGAGTGGCCACATGAACTTTCAGTAGGTGGCCAAGAAGGGGTCAATTGAAGAATTACACAGGGGTCAAAATTTAAAAATGCTCCAGTCATATTGAAAGGTATTCCATATTATTTGTCTGATCATAAAGATTCCAAAACAGCCAGAATGGTGACAAAGGTCAATTTCAATTTGTACAGGGGTCAGAAGTTAAAGTTGCTCCAATTTTGGTAAAAAGTGATGCAAATTATTAGTTGAGTGAATATGGTTTTAAAAAGGAATAGTTTGCATCATGTGTCATGCTTAGTTATCATGTTACAGGGTAGCATATGTCACATGTCATAGAATCCAATGGGTGCCGAAATTGTTTAACCTTTACTTTGCAAACCAAGCACGCAATACTGTCAAAACTATTCCATTTATTAATCTTATTAGCTCAACCAGTAATTTGCACCACTTTTTTTACCAAAGTTGGAGGCAACTGGAGCCTGTTGAAAGTTCATGTGGCCACTCGGCATTTTTAAAAGAGTAATGTCTAAGGAGTATGTTTGCCAAATTTGGTGCTTGCATCACCATTTGAAGGATCCCTCAGTAAATATTCACTTATCTGCTGCATTAAGTCAAGCCTCTCTAGTGACTTTATTACATGTGATGTTAGGGCCATGGGTCTGTAGTCATTGAGTGTGTTTAGGTTCTTCTTCTTCAGTTCAGGAATCCGGTTGAGATGAAGGGCAGGAGGGCTGAGGTGTCTGGGCAGGAGCAACCAGAGGTGTCGAGGAGAATGAGGGTGTAGGGGAGAGAGAGGAATGGGAGCAGGTTGGTGGGTTAGAGTTATAGGAGCTGTGGAAAGGGTGGGAAGAGGCCATGTAGTCAAGCTGTTGAACAGGTTTAGCTCATTGGCCCCATGTAGGTCTCTTTCCATCATTTGGTCCACCTTCTTGCCATGGCCAGTGATTTTTCTCATCCCACTCCACACCTCCCTCATGTTTGTTCTGTTGGAGTGTGCATTCTTGCTTCCTCTTGTAACTGTCCTTCCCGTCTGCTATCTTCTGCTTCAGTTCAAGCTGCACCCTCTTCAACTCCTCTCTGTCTCCACTCCAGAATACAGCCTTCTGCCTTTTCAGTGTCACCTTGATGTCCTTGGTCACCCACGGTTTGTTTATTGGTGCACAGTCTTGGTTGGGATGATATTGTCTGTACAGAAGTTGATATAATCGGTTATGCGGGCCATAATTGTAAATGGACTACATATAGCGCTTCTTCATGTGCATCAGAAGCTCGAAGCACTTTACAGTTATGTAGGGCGGCAGCTATCGATTAATTTAGCAATCAAGTATTCTGACGATTATTGTGGTGATTGATTGAGTAATTGGATAAAAACTACTTTTGCATTTTTAAACAACATCAATAGTCCAGGGCTCTCCCTAAGCGGTGGCACAATGTTGCTGCGCCATCACGCAGATTGTCAAATTTAGTGTATCCCTTTCTGTTTTCCTAGGTAATTATTTATTTTTTCACGTCTTTGCAAGTTTTGGTTCTTTCCCGGTGTCAGGAGCTCAGCATTCCCCTGACACCAGACCGTAAGTGCAAGTGGTCGGTGTAATCCTGAGTCAGTCAGGCTACACGTGAGTTTGAGCACAGCGGTGCAATGATTGACCCAAACTGACTCCAAATATGACTAAATGAAGTACTCTTATTTATTTTCAGAAATGCGCTCCATTCTCAAAATAGTACATGAAGCACTATCTCTCTCTCCCTTCCTCCCTCTGTCTCACTGTCTCTTTATAATGCTGAAACAATAAACAAGGGATGGCACAGAATTTGGCTCGAACATTTTTTTGTAATCAAATTATTCAAGTTACTCAACTGATTTCAGCCCTATAATTATGCCTTACATTCACCTGTTCACACAGACACACTCACACATAGAGTGAGTCTAGGGAGTTAAAGACCTTGCCCAAGGCGCCTTCATGATTTTCTGGTCAGGCTGGGTTTTGAACCGAGGAACCTCTGGTCTGAAGCCCAACGCTTAACCACTAGGCTGTCACCTCCATGTAATAGTCCATAATGCTTTTGATGTCCTCTTCCTGCGCATCAATGAGGACACCCCAGTCAGTTACCTCGAAACATCCACAAAGACTGTCTTCTGCCTGAAGTGACCACCTCCCTATCACTTTGGTGATCACAGGTTGCTGCCGAACTGTCCGCTTTGCTGAGCAGAGGGAGGGCTGTGGCACTGTATGCTTCCTTGACATTAGCATAAAGCAAGTCTATAGTCATTTCTTATTTTATAGTCCACAAACTGCTTGAAAGTGGGAAGGGCTGTTGAAAGGGTAACATGGATAAAATACCGATCCAACCCGCGCCATTTTCCAATACCTGACGAGCTACTGTGAAACCTCTCAACTGCTGCTGCTGCTCTCTGCGTTGTTTGCTGTCAAGCGTGAGGAGGGGAGGGGGGAGGTTTCTGAAGCCAAGCTGTTTGAGAGAGCTCTCTTCTGCAGTGTTCTAAGTCACAGGAAGCGGCAAATTTCCGCTCATGCTCAGGTTCAAATTGTCTGTTCGTCGAGCATGGACGAAAACTTAACTGAATTGAAGCTGAAAATGTGTGCTGAAAAGTTAGCAGCTTCAGCGTCCTGACGCTGTCAAATGCTATGAAAAGCCAGCTCAGCGTGCAGCTGAGAAGGACAGCCGAACAGAGGTTCTGTCCACTGAAAGGGAAAAAAAATCTCCATTAAAATCCTTCAGTATTAATCCAGTGTTAGTCACGTCAACATTGCTGGAGATACATTTTGAAATTTACAGTTTATTTTACAGTTGAAAGGCTTCGTGTTCTCAAAAAGTTCAAAGTTTTCTCTTAGCAGGTAAACAGTGAGAGACAGAGAGAAAGAGGGAGAGAGACAGATGGATGGAGGGAGGGAGAGAGAGAACTTAATTTTTACTCTTAAAACTTGCTTTAACAATTTAAACATATGTTTCCCATGTCAGTAAAGCTCTTGAAATTGAGAAGGGGAGACAGAGAGGGAGGGAGACAGACATAGGGAGAGAGAGGACTTAATTTTTACTCTTAAAACTTGCTTTAACAATTTAAACATATGTTTCCCATGTCAATAAAGCTCTATTGAAATTGAGAAAGAGAGGCAGATAGAGTGCTGTCTTTTCGCTTTGTCTATAAAAATGAGGCTATAAAAGTCCATAAAAAATAAAAGTACTTAATTCTTTCACCAAAACATCAAATCTAGGTTTTCATCTTAGATACACCTTCTGGCAAATTGTAGCTTAACTTTCATGTCTTTGTTTTAAGAAAATCCTTATATAAAATCAACAATAATGATAATAATAATATTAAAGCAAACAAAACTCTGGTATCAGAATAGTATCGGTATTGGCAGATATTCAAATTCAGGTATCGGATCGGATCGGAAGTGAAAAATTTTGGATCGGTGCATCCCTAATAGATCCCTGATCCACTAAGACAAAAATTTAAAAAAAGTTAAATTACACTGCTTTGCCTCTGTATGGAGGGGTGAGGCCGCGCGATAGCATGCGCAGGCTCGATGATGTGCATGTCAATATCTACAAGCTCCGCCTGCCAAACACACGTTTCCATCACTTTGCCGGTGATGGAAACGCAAGCCATGCCAGACATAATTGTTCCAACCTGTACCATACTGACGACGACTGCTTGGTGGAAACGGGGCTGTCAGCATACACTGGCTAAATCATCATCATGTGACAGCTGTATAACCTATCCGAAGTAGCCAGTTGGCATAAGATGGCATATGCTGGCTAAATTGTCAGGGTGCGACAGGCCTATTAAGTGCTACCCGATTGACAAGTAAGAAGGTTTGATCTATGCTTTTATCTCGTGCCATCCTAAGAAAGAGACTTTGTGTATATTTGGAAAAAAACTCAAAGCACGTGTATATATAATATACAAATAATGAATGTTTATGAGTTCAATGGTACGAATATTTCATAAGGTGAAAGCTGGAACATACCATTAAATTTATAAACAGAAAAGGGACATACATTTTGGTGCATCACTGCACTGACTTTGTGTACTTCCAAAGAAGACACTCTAGTTTGTGTACTTCCTCAGTGCAGTGAATAATCACGTCAAAAATTTGTCCAGCTTTTGTGAATCACTGCTGCTCTGACATCAGCAATCCAACACAAACTTTAAATAGGAGTCCAAAACTAATTCTGACAATGTTGTCCACAAAGCCGTGCACCAACTTCGTGTACTTCCACAAAAAAAAAAGACTGTGTACCACCTCAGTGCAGCGAAAAAAAAATCACATCAGAAATTAGGCCAGCTTTTCATTCTAACTTCCTCCTAACAGCTCTTCATGCCTCCAGACGGCTTACAGCACAGTGGATTTGTTGTGTGTGTGTGTGTGTTCGGACAATTAGTACTGTCAATCAGTTCCTCCAAATCGTCGTCAGTCAGCAAAACAAACTCCGCATGTTTAGCCAAATGCTACCTGCACTAGTGGGCGGGGTTTGCAGAGTGCAATGGTACCGAACATAAGGAACCAAATTTGCATGGTAAATGGAACCAATGTGTATTGGTATCTGTCTAAAGTAACTCTGCTAGCATACTATAGGAAAATACAAAGCATAATAAATAAAAATGGCTTAGATCACGGAGAAACTGAGAAGAGCTGACATTTGCTGTTAGCTGTGCTTATGTATTTTAGGTCAAGGATGAATGCTGTAAAAACGGAAAGTTGATAGGACTAATATGTTTGAATAAATAGGGGATATTGGGTAACAACAGTGAACAGTGACTGTTGTACTGCAATGCACCATGGGAGTTTGAGGTTTTGGAGTTTTAAATGTTATTATGGTTCATGTTAGTGTTATTGATTTATTGTGTTTTTGTAGTTCAATTATTTTATCAGTTAAGTGTCATGTTGCCGTTACCATGAGTGGGAAGTTTAATACGTCTGTCTGTCTCTGTTGGTGGGGGTGTAAAAATAAAAGCACCTGGTTGGGGCAGATTGGACAAAAGAAAAAGCGAAGTGGTGTCTGTGTACATCTGTGGCATGTGTATTACTTCCATCATGGACAAACTGGGAATGCTGACATTTGCCATTTGGTATGCTTATGTATTTTGGGTCAAGGATGAATGTCGCAATGGAACATTGATTGGACTAATATATTTTTGGAGAAACTGGATATTAACTACCAACACTGAACAATATACATTGATCATTACATGCTGGACTTGCACGCCATTCCAGCAAGTCATGTATACATTAGAAGGGAAGTGGCATCTGTTTATGGGTGTGTGCATGAATTTATTCAGTAATTTCATTGTAAGTACTTGATAACTAAATATGTTAAAAATGCATGGATGACGCAAGAAAGTGAAAACACTTATTTCCATTGTGGTCCATTTAAAAATGAAATGACAAAATAGAAATAATACAACCCCTGGCAAAAATTATGGAATCACCGGCCTTGGAGGATGTTCATTCAGTTGTTTAATTTTGTAGAAAAAAAGCAGATCACAGACATGACACAAAACTAAAGTCATTTCAAATGGCAACTTTCTGGCTTTAAGAAACACTATAAGAAATCAGGAAAAAAAAAATTGTGGCAGTCAGTAACGGTTACTTTTTTAGACCAAGCAGAGGGGAAAAAATATGGAATCACTCAATTCTGAGGAAAAAATTATGGAATCATGAAAAACAAAAGAACGCTCCAACACATCACTAGTATTTTGTTGCACCACCTCTGGCTTTTATAACAGCTTGCAGTCTCTGAGGCATGGACTTAATGAGTGACAAACAGTACTCTTCATCAATCTGGCTCCAACTTTCTCTGATTGCTGTTGCCAGATCAGCTTTGCAGGTTGGAGCCTTGTCATGGACCATTTTCTTCAACTTCCACCAAAGATTTTCAATTGGATTAAGATCCGGACTATTTGCAGACCATGACGTTGACCCTGTGTGTCTTTTGCAAGGAATGTTTTCACAGTTTTTGCTCTATGGTAAGATGCATTATCATCTTGAAAAATGATTTCATCATCCCCAAACATCCTTTCAATTGATGGGATAAGAAAAGTGTCCAAAATATCAATGTAAACTTGTGCATTTATTGATGATGTAATGACAGCCATCTCCCCAGTGCCTTTACCTGACATGCAGCCCCATATCATCAATGACTGTGGAAATTTACATGTTCTCTTCAGGCAGTCATCTTTATAAATCTCATTGGAACGGCACCAAACAAAAGTTCCAGCATCATCACCTTGCCCAATGCAGATTCAAGATTCATCACTGAATATGACTTTCATCCAGTCATCCACAGTCCATGATTGCTTTTCCTTAGCCCATTGTAACCTTGTTTTTTTTCTGTTTAGGTGTTAATGATGGCTTTCGTTTAGCTTTTCTGTATGTAAATCCCATTTCCTTTAGGCGGTTTCTTACAGTTCGGTCACAGACGTTGACTCCAGTTTCCTCCCATTCGTTCCTCATTTGTTTTGTTGTGCATTTTCGATTTTTGAGACATATTGCTTTAAGTTTTCTGTCTTGACGCTTTGATGTCTTCCTTGGTCTACCAGTATGTTTACCTTTAACAACCGTCCCATGTTGTTTGTATTTGGTCCAGAGTTTAGACACAGCTGACTGTGAACAACCAACATCTTTTGCAACATTGCGTGATGATTTACCCTCTTTTAAGAGTTTGATAATCCTCTCCTTTGTTTCAATTAACATCTCTCGTGTTGGAGCCATGATTCATGTCAGTCCACTTGGCGCAACAGCTCTCCAAGGTATGATCACTCCTTTTTAGATGCAGACTAACGAGCAGATCTGATTTGATGCAGGTGTTAGTTTTGGGGATGAAAATTTACAGGGTGATTCCATAATTTTTTCCTCAGAATTAAGTGAGTCCATATTTTTTTCCCTCTGCTTGGTCTAAAAAAGTAACCGTTACTGACTGCCACAATTTTTTTTTCTTGATTTCTTATAGTGTTTCTTAAAGCCAGAAAGTTGCCATTTGTGATGACTTTAGTTTTGTGTCATGTCTGTGATCTGCTTTTTTTCTACAAAATTAAACAACTGAATGAACATCCTCCGAGGCCGGTGATTCCATAATTATTGCCAGGGGTTGTAATTCTAATAGTGTGTTCATGATAACAAGAACCTAAACAATTTCTAAATACATTAAGACAGTAAAGTAACATAAAAAATTCTTGTCTCGAGGTTTCGTTTAAAGCTGTAGTACATGCGCCAGGCCTGTATGTGGTGCTGTATGCTCCCACAAAAAACACAGAAGAAGACCATAGTGCTAATCAATGTAGCAGGCAATGCTACAAGTATGCAAAGCCACACTCTGAGTAAAATAAAGCCTTTTAAGAGAGGGTCCGCATGGATCGTCTGAAACACACTTATTGCGCATTTAAAGTGAAGCAGTGTGTTTGTATATATTTAAGAAAAACACGTTTTGCTCCACTGGCCGTTCTCCACGTCCGCAGATGAAGCGAAAGGACACGCACTTTAAATGAGTCATGTTTAATGATTTAAAAAAAGGCTTTAATTCAGATTTGAAAGCGTTTCTATCAACAGGCAGCTTTTGTAGAAGGAAGTGTCTATTCGCAGGGCGGCCGTGTCCACAGCCGTATTATTGTGTTATTCGCCAAGTATCAGAAAACAAAGAATTTGACCTTGGTTTGAGCTACACTCTGTACGGCATGTATAAATATACACTAAACACTGAATAAATCACAGTAATAAAAAGTGCAAATGAAATATGCAATAAGAAGGAAAAAAGAATGCACTGTCCGCAGACTGAAGATTTCACAGACTGCCTGGGCCTATGGTTTGGCAAAGCTCTAAAACTCTTAATATGAAAAAATTAATAACCCGGCAAAACAGAGAGAGGGAACACCCTAAACTTAAAAATCTGCATTGCACAGCAACATTGTGCCACTGCTTTATGGAGAGCCCTGCCACTACTGATATTGTTTAAAAACACAAAGGTACTTTTTATCTGATTACTCGATTAATCGATAAAATAATTGATAGAATATTCGATTTCAAAAATATTCAATAGCTGCAGCCCTAGTTGAGTTCTTCTAAAAATTGTTGAGGTCTACCTTTATAAAAACATTCTGGACTCACACGCCATTCCAACTCAGTATAGAAACTTTGCATAATTTATTAGGTTATCACCCTTGAAAAATCTAAGCTGCATATTTTATAAACACTACCCAATCTAGAGCCCATTGATCCCCACAGGCAACGCTCTAGTAAATATCCAGGGTTCTCCGCAGACAGTGCAATAACGGCCCTGCACCATTGTAGTCTCATCACAGCGCCCTTATACTGTAGTGTCATCTCGCAATGTTTTTTTTTTTTTATTTGACAATTTATTCATCAACCTTGTCAAAGCCATTTAAAGATGTCAATCGTGACTCACCTTTCTGCTAATTAAAGTCACGAACCAGGACTCTTGTCTATTGTTGCGGCAAGAAATGAGAAATGTCCATTTCACACTGGACAGTCTGTTACCAACTGAGCGTCTGTCCTCTCCTCCAGGCCGCAACTCGCGGGCAAGCTTAAGTTACGGAAAAACAATAATAATGTCCTTCGTGCATTGTTTTAAGCACTTTTACTCCAAAATGCTGCCGTTTTCTGCTGCTGGCTGTCTGTTACTGACGGCACGTCTCTCCTCTGGGCTACAGGTCCAAGTGATGAGAAGCTCCCTCTCTCTGTCTTTCTGTCCGCTCGAGCCAACTGCTCTTCCTGCAAGGTTCTGAATGTCCAGGTGTACACTTGCTTTGGGCTGTCTGCTGGAGCATGTTTGAAGCCCAGTTGCCATAGCAAATTGCTAACAAGTAAAACTCTCTTACTACGAGAAAACAACAGTAACGCAATGTGATGACACGCTGGTACTGGTACCTCATTTTCCAAGTGAAAACTTTCCATTTCTGTTGATGTATGCTAAATACTCGACCATGTGAAAGCATGAGAAAACACACACTTTCTCCAACATTGAAATGGTGCCGCTGTTGCCATGACAATCATGCAACAATGACATTGTGCCCTGGACAACCTCCTTGATTGATTGATTGATTGATTTTTATTAAGTAACATAATTTAATTAGAAATACATAAAAAATACATGGATGACACAAGTAGCGCTGCAGCTATCGATTATTTTAGTAATCGTGTATTCTATCGATGATTCTGGCGATTAATCGGGTAAAAAGTACTTTGCATTTTAAACATCAATAGTTCAGGGCTCTCCTTAAGCAATGGCAGAATGTCGCTGCGCTAAAGCCTTGACATTTTGCTGAAATGGTGATGGGATGTGGCTTTTTGTTTGGCTAAACTTGTAGAATTATCCAAAAGAAAATGAAAACACCTATTTCCATTGTGGTCCATTATGATTTCTACTGAAGGAGATGAGGTAGAAACATTCAGCTTTGACTCAACTTGCCACTACTGGGCCAAGATAAAAAGAAGAAATGACGTTACTGCCTGAGCATGCTTTAATCAAATCTATGATTTTAATGTACATGTTACGGTACGTATTTAATGAAAAGTTAAAAAATTATTTCTGTCTAAATATCTCATGTTACAACATGGAGACCTGCAGCTTATTTATGTACAATTTCTATTTTCTTTTTAAAATTGTGGGTGCAGCTAATATTCAGGTGCGCGCTATAGTCTGGAAATTATGGTAATTAACAGGAAATAAAAGCATTGAGTTCTTATTTTAAAAACTGTTGAGGTGTAAGGTTCTAAAAACATTCCAGAATCACACGCCATTCCAAGTCATTATAGAATGCATAATTTATTACCACCTTTGAAAAATGTCAGCTACCTATTTTATAAACACTACCTGATCTAGAGCTCGAGGATCCCCACGTGCAACACGCTAGTGTTTGTGCTATGCCAGACAACTTTAAAATATTGTTGTCAACTTGTCTTTAATGTTAATAGCTTATTGTTCTGATTGTTGTTGTTGTTGTTATTTAAAAACTTCTTTTTCTGTAATTTTCCATCCCGTGGTATAGAAAATGGTATTGAATATTTTCCTGGGTATTCGTATCGAGTTGGAAATTGTTATAACCTGACAACCTTATTACATACACAATTAACCAGGTGTTTAGTGTTTGTCCGTTGTGGTCACTTGTCGATCTCGCTGCTTTGGTGTGAGAAGAATGGTTGTGTAAGTCAAACAGACCTTTGCTCAAACCCAGGTGACTGAAATATGTCGCATTGGTGTGGTCTTAACCGAGATTACATTACATTCTGTTGTGAGTTGTCACTGCATGTTCCAGAAATGTTTGCATTGAATTCATGGTTTTACTTTGGATGCCTGCACCTTGTTCTCACCTCCCTGCCACTGTTGCCCCCCACTTTTGTCAAATTTTCTGGTGGATATCCAGTTAAGTTCTTTCTGGACTTGAATCATTCCCGATCGGAGAGCTGCATTGAAGGAATAAATGCAGCTATTGTGTTTTGTCAGTGACTGGGTGTCTCATTGTTGGCGTTTCTTTGTAATGACTCACCTGAGAAGTGACACAGGTGTGTTTTCACAGTGTTGGTGTGTCTACATTGGCTTCCTGTGTTCAGCAAGGATCAGGTGAGACTGCAGGTTAATACAAGTTCAAGCATGTTGAAGATATACATGTCAAACAAGGTGCTGCAAAAACCACAAAGGCCTCTGAATCAGCAACATGTGGATTTGTGCGGCACCACTGTCCAGGGCTCGAGCAATTTTGACCACTGCGGGCCAGTACAATTTATAAAATAGTGGCCCACTCAGCCCACTACAAATATTTACAATATTATATTTATTTTATCATATTTTTCCAGCGGAAAAGTTGAATTTCTTCACATCTCCTTGTCATCAAATTTCAGTGAGTCCGCCATGTTTGTTTTTGTCTCGCACCATGCTCCCGCAGAGTCTTGTGCATGCTGTGTTGAGGAAATGAACTTTCAGGTTCAAGAAATGTATGTTGTCCATACGTGGAGCTTGCATTGAACAGGGTTAATCAAGATAGTATAGTTCAGTGTAATTTCCCCCACTTTTTTCTTCCCCTCCCTCATGAAAACTATAGATCTGGTTTACAAATAATGAATGTTTGAGTGCAGTTGTAAGAATAATTGAATAATTCATGAGTTGAAAGATGAAATGTTCCATTGAACGAGGCGCAGCTAAGTTGAATGGAACATTTCATCCTTCACCTCATGAAATATTCTCACCATTGTACACATAAACATTCATTATTTGTTTTATATAACACCTAAAATAGATCCTTGTCATTTGATATTTTATTACATTATAAACAAGAGAAAAGGGGCTTACATTTTGGTGTGCGTCGCTGGTCCTTTGAGGTGAAGAGGTTCTATACAGTCCAGCATAAACTTTAAATAGCAATCCAGTCCAACCCAAATGAAACCTATCAGCTTTGGTGGTATCAACATCTCTCATGGTCTTAAAATGACCATGTAGTCCGTACCTAATCCTGTGCATTGATGTTTTTGTGTACAGACTGCTGTCTGCTTTTCTCAGTCCAGCGAAAAATTGCGACATAAATTTGTTGAGCTCTTCATCTGACAGCGGTTCTACTTCAGCTAGAGACGTCCCAGCAAATACTGCAAATGCCTCCAGACTGCTTACGGCGTACTGGGTTTGTTTTTTTGTGCGTGTTACAAGAATAAGCACCCTCAATAAGCTTGTTCAATCAAATTGTCTCTCACCAGAACAAACCTGGGCATGTTTGTTTTTAAGCTAAGCACCTTCACCGCTAGAGTGAGCACATAGTGGTTGTGGTGTGCAATGGTACAAATGTGAAATCAAAATTGCACGATAAATGGAACAAAAAGGCAAATGGGATGAATGATCCATATCGCATGACGTACAAACCACCAATTCAATAAGGGTTTATTTAGGTGTTACTCCTGCCACCTTTCTCGATGTGGTATGGAGTTGCGTCAGGAAGGGCATCCGGCATAAAACGTTTGCCAAATCAACATGCAGACCCACCTTGGATCTACGATGTTGATTCTGCGTGAAAACAAGGGAGCAGCTGAAGCACTGTACTGTAATAGCCCCTAATGTTATACTGACATTGCCTGCGTAATGGTAGGGTAACTATGTAATAAACTTTTAGTTTGGGTATTTTAGGGTAGGAAGGCTTGGTCATAGTCTTTCTTTTGTCCCAGCAGAGTTCAAGTTGGTTATTGAGGGAGTGAACAGCCAGTGATCCTCTCTGCAGACTGTGCTGATGTCTGGGCTTAAGGTGCAGTGATGCAGAGCCAAACCAGATTTGAATGACGAGGCTATTGATTCACTGACAGCCGTGTAAAATCAGCCCGAACTTTAACTGTCAGATATGTGTTGTTCAGCTCCAGCAGAGAAAAAAATGTGTTGACTCGTCCAGAACGTAGATCAGGATGTTTGAACATGTCAGAGGGCTGCTGGGAAAAAAGTGAAGGATACTGTGGAATGTTTGGATGTCTGCACAATAACATGTTATATTCTGAACACAATCCTTTAATCAAGTGTAAGTGTTTTTGTTGTTGTTTTCCTTTAAAACTTGAACACGAGCAAACATGCTTTCTACGTGGGCTGTCAATAAAGTAACGGTCCTTTTTATTTTTTTCAAAAACTATATGGATTTCATTCATATGTTTTTACGTCAGACATGCTTGAACCCTTGTGCGCATGCGTGAGTTTTTCCACGCCTGTCGGTGACGTCATTCGCCTGTGAGCACTCCTTGTGGGAGGAGTCGTCCAGCCCCTCGTCGGAATTCCTTTGTCTGAGAAGTTGCTGAGAGACTGGCGCGTTGTTTGATCAAAATCTTTTCTAAACCTGTGAGACACATCGAAGTGGACACGGTTCGAAAAATTAAGCTGGTTTTCAGTGAAAATTTTAACAGCTGATGAGAGATTTTGAGGTGATTCTGTCGCTTTAAGGACTTCCACGGTGCGAGACGTCGCTCAGCGCTCTCAGCCGCCGTCGTCAGCCTGTTCAAGCTGAAAACCTCCACATTTCAGGCTCTATTGATCCAGGACGTCGTGAGAGAACAGAGAAGTTTCAGAAGAAGTCGGTTTCAGCATTTTATCCGGATATTCCACTGTTAAAGGAGATTTTTTTAATGAAAGACGTGCGGACGGGTCCGCGCGTCGGGACGCAGCCGACGCGGTGCGGCGGCACAGGAAAAACACCTCCGTGTTGATAACCATTTGTAAAATCCAGGCGGCTTTTGATGGCTTTCAGTGGAGTGAGTATATGAGAAATTGTTTAACAGGCAGGACATGTTCCAACTTGTCCTTAAGGCTTTCAACAGAGGTGTTTTTCCTGTGGCGGAGCGTCGCGGCGGCTGTGTCCCGACGCGCGGACCCGTCCGCACGTCTTTCATTAAAAAAATCTCCTTTAACAGTGGAATATCCAGATAAAATGCTGAAACCGACTTCTTCTGAAACTTCTCTGTTCTCTCACGACGTCCTGGATCAATAGAGCCTGAAATGTGGAGGTTTTCAGCTTGAACAGGCTGACGACGGCGGCTGAGAGCGCTGAGCGACATCTCGCACCGTGGGAAGTCCTTAAAGCTACAGAATCACCTCAAAATCTCTCATCAGCCGTTAAAATTTTCACTGAAAACCAGCTTAATTTTTTGAACCGTGTCCACTTCGATGTGTCTCACAGGTTTAGAAAAAATTTTGATCAAACAAAGCGCCAGTCTCTCAGCAACTTCTCAGACAAAGGAATTCCGACGAGGGGCTGGACGACTCCTCCCACAAGGAGTGCTCACAGGCGAATGACGTCACCGACAGGCGTGGAAAAACTCACGCATGCACACGAGGGTTCAAGCATGTCTGACGTAAAAACACATGAATGAAATCCATATAGTTTTTGAAAAAAATAAAAAGGACTGTTACTTTATTGACAGCCCACGTAGTTACGATTTCTAGATAGTTGTGTTGGCAATCTAGGGTAGAGACTTGGTATGATGAATATTATTTTAACACCTGCACAGAAGATTTTTTTTTTGGGGGGGGGGGGCGGGTGGTGAAGGATGCAGGATTCACCCTGTCCATCTGTCAGTCTGTCCCAGTGTCTTGTAAAGGTCTGCTCCTTTCTCTGCCCCTGACCAAAGCATCATCTCTTGATCTGCACTTGTTCCCCGGGCGCCGGTGTCGCAGACCGAATGGCCCCCCCTAAAAATCGATGCACCCTGCCTTCACTGCGCGTGCGTGATTAGCTGCGGTTCACGGATTATCACCTTGGTTGTTCTTCAAACTGCACTCCAGTCATCATCTATCTCAGCGATAGATATATGAAGCTTTTGTACAAAATAAAATCAGCATTATTTCATCATAAAAGACGGATGAAGAGATCAGAGCGCCGCAGCTACATGAGCTGCTAGCTGTTGCATTCCCTGCGCGTCCGTCATTTAAAGGGGTCCCCGAATATCGCCTCGTTTCTGCTTCAAACTGACCTTAGAGTGATTTAAGAGGTTTTACCTTGTCATCTGATGGTTAATAATCTCATTAATCCATTTGATCAGTTTGGGTGAAGAGACTGTTTCAGACGAGCTGCTGACACTCTGAAATGACGCATACGCAGTGGAGGCAGGGTGGACCAATTTTTAGGGTGGACCGTTCGGTCTGCAACACCGGATTGTGCCCTCTCGCTGCTCCTAGTGGTTGGATCATGTCTAACTGTAATTGGGATGGGTTAAATGCAGATGACAAGTGTGTGTGTGTGTGTGTGTGTGTGTGTGTGTGTGTGTGTGTGTGTGTGTGTGTGTGTGTGTGTGTGTGTGTCTATATATATATATATATATATATATACACAACCCCTGGCAATAATTATGAAATCGTGTCTCCAACACTAGAGATGTTAATTGAAACAAAGGAGAGGATTATCAAACTCTTAAAAGAGGGTAAATCATCACGCAATGTTGCAAAAGATGTTGGTTGTTCACAGTCAGCTGTGTCTAAACTCTGGACCAAATACAAACAACATGGGAAGGTTGTTAAAGGCAAACATACTGGTAGACCAAGGAAGACATCAAAGCATCAAGACAGAAAACTTAAAGCAATATGTCTCAAAAATCGAAAATGCACAACAAAACAAATGAGGAACGAATGGGAGGAAACTGGAGTCAATGTCTGTGACCGAACTGTAAGAAACCGCCTAAAGGAAATGGGATTTACATACAGAAAAGCTAAACGAAAGGCATCATTAACACCTAAACAGAAAAAAACAAGGTTACAATGGGCGAAGGAAAAGCAATCATGGACTGTGGATGACTGGATGAAAGTCATATTCAGTGATGAATCTCGAATCTGCATTGGGCAAGGTGATGATGCTGGAACTTTTGTTTGGTGCCGTTCCAATGAGATGTATAAAGATGACTACCTGAAGAGAACATGTAAATTTCCACAGTCATTGATGATATGGGGCTGCATGTCAGATAAAGGCACTGGGGAGATGGCTGTCATTACATCATCAATAAATGCACAAGTTTACGTTGATATTTTGGACACTTTTCTTATTCCATCAATTGAAAGGATGTTTGGGGATGATGAAATCATTTTTCAAGATGATAATGCATCTTGCCATAAAGCGAAAACTGTGAAAACATTCCTTGCAAAAAGACACATAGGGTCAATGTCATGGCCTGGAAATAGTCCGGATCTTAATCCAATTGAAAATCTTTGGTGGAAGTTGAAGAAAATGGTCCATGACAAGGCTCCAACCTGCAAAGCTGATCTGGCACCAGCAATCAGAGAAAGTTGGAGCCAGATTGATGAAGAGTACTGTTTGTCACTCATTAAGTCCATGCCTCAGAGACTGCAAGCTGTTATAAAAGCCAGAGGTGGTGCAACAAAACACTAGTGATGTGTTGGAGCGTTCTTTTGTTTTTCATGATTCCATAATTTTTTCCTCAGAATAGAGTGATTCCATATTTTTTCCCCTCTGCTTGGTCTAAAAAAGTAACCGTTACTGACTGCCACAATTTTTTTTTCCTGATTTCTTATACAACCCCTGGCAAAAATTATGGAATCACCGGCCTCGGAGGATGTTCATTCAGTTGTTTAATTTTGTAGAAAAAAAGCAGATCACAGACATGACACAAAACTAAAGTAATTTCAAATGGCAACTTTCTGGCTTTAAGAAACACTATAAGAAATCAAGAAAAAAAGATTGTAGCAGTCGGTAACGGTTACTTTTTTAGACCAAGCAGAGTAAAAAAATATGGAATCACTCAATTCTGAGGAAAAAATTATGAAATCACCCTGTAAATTTTCATCCCCAAAACTAACACCTGCATCATATCAGATCTGCTCGTTAGTCTGCATCTAAAAAGGAGTGAACACACCTTGGAGAGCTGTTGCACCAAGTGGACTGACATGAATCATGGCTCCAACACGAGAGATGTCAATTGAAACAAAGGAGAGGATTATCAAACTCTTAAGAGAGTAAATCATCACGCAATGTTGCAAAAGATGTTGGTTGTTCACAGTCAGCTGTGTCTAAACTCTGGACCAAATACAAACAACATGGGAAGGTTGTTAAAGGCAAACATACTGGTAGACCAAGGAAGACATCAAAGCGTCAAGACAGAAAACTTAAAGCAATATGTCTCAAAAATCGAAAATGCACAACAAAACAAATGAGGAACGAATGGGAGGAAACTGGAGTTAACGTCTGTGACCGAACTGTAAGAAACCGCCTAAAGGAAATGGGATTTACATACAGAAAAGCTAAACGAAAGGCATCATTAACACCTAAACAGAAAAAAACAAGGTTACAATGGGCTAAGGAAAAGCAATTGTGGACTGTGGATGACTGGATGAAAGTCATATTCAGTGATGAATCTCGAATCTGCATTGGGCAAGGTGATGATGCTGGAACTTTTGTTTGGTGCCTTTCCAATGAGATTTATAAAGATGACTGCCTGAAAACGTAAATTTCCACAGTCATTGATGTTATGGGGCTGCATGTCAGGTAAAGGCATTGGGGAGATGGCTGTCATTACATCATCAATAAATGCACAAGTTTATGGTGATATTTTGGACAATTGAAAGGATGTTTGGGGATGATGAAATCATTTTTCAAGATGATAATGCATCTTGCCATAGAGCAAAAACTGCAAAAACATTCCTTGCAAAAAGACACATAGGGTCAATGTCAATGAGCAGATCTGATTTGATGCAGGTGTTAATTTGGGGGATGAAAATTTACAGGGTGATTCCATAATTTTTTCCTCAGAATTGAGTGATTCCATATTTTTTTCCTCTGCTTGGTCTAAAAAAAATAACCGTTACTGACTGCCACAATCTTTTTTTCTTGATTTCTTATAGTGTTTCTTAAAGCCAGAAAGTTGCCATTTGAAATGACTTTAGTTTTGTGTCATGTCTGTGATCTGCTTTTTTTCTACAAAATTAAACAACTGAATGAACATCCTCCAAGGCCGGTGATTCCATAATTTTTGCCAGGGGTTGTATATTTATCAGCAAAGAAAATGGTCAAACCATATGTCTAGGAAATACATTTATGGCTGGCTAGAAAGCTGAAAGGTTGAAGTTTTTCATACCAATGTCAATAGAGACCCTGCATTTTGTGAGTCTCTTAGACATCATGTTCAATGTAGGCCCCATGTTGGCCAATTACGGCCTGCAAATGCTTTGGGGAAAGTGTCCTGAGGAATGTTTCAGATTTCTCGGCAGATGTTTTCCTTCAATGCATCGATGCTTGGCATCAACATAAACTTCAGGGTCTCTGCAAATAAAAAAGAAACATAAGTGATTAAGTTCGTAGCATTTAAGTGTCAAACCGAATGTTTTAACCAAGTGTTTGTTGTATATTTTTTTGAGACTCCAGTCTGCAGGCACAGATTCCTTCACCAGTCACGGCCGGTAAACTTTTACAGCTTTGTGACCCGAGACAGTGCAGATGAAGTGACTTGAAACAGACAGGAACCCAAGTAGCCGAACTCTGTATCCCACTCAGCGACCTGATGAGTGCAGCATCATGTTTGTTTTGGTGCTGCAGGTCATGATAAAGCCCTAGTTGGGGTGTTGTCACACTTGGAGAGCTTTTTACATTGGGTCTTTTTGGTAAAGCTCGACAGTGTATCCAGAAAATATTCACAGCACTTTGCTTTTTCCACATTTTGTAATGTTAGAGCCTTATTCCAAAATGGAGTACATTTTTTTTTTCCCACAAAATTCTACATCCTCGCGTCAAGCAAACCAGTCCAGTCGAAGATTCAAGCTTCTCTACTCAAAATTCTATTCATATCACCCCATAATTTAAAAACTTTTTTTTTTTTTGCAAATTTATTAAAAATAGAAAAGTAAGAAATCAAGTCAAATCAATTTTATTTATATAGCGCCAAATCACAACAAACAGTTGCCCCAAGGCGCTTTATATTGTAAGGCAAAGCCATACAATAATTACGGAAAAACCCCAACGGTCAAAACGACCCCCTGTGAGCAATCACATGTACATAAGTATTCACACCCTTTGCTCAATACTTTGTTGATGCACCTTTGGCAGCAATTACAGCCTCAAGTCTTCTTGACAAATGATGCTACATGCTTTGGGCAGTTTTATCCATTCTTATTTGCAGCACCTCTCAAGCTCCATCAGGTTGGATGGGGAGTGTCAGTGTACAGGCGTTTTCAGATCTCTCCAGAGATGTTCAATCAGATTCAGGTCTGGGCTCTGGCTGGGACACTCAAGGACATTCACAGAGTTGTCCTGAAGCCACTCCTTTGATATCTTGGCTGTGTGCTTGGGGTCATTGTCCTGCTGAAAAATGAACCGTCGCCCCAGTCTGAGGTCAAGAGTGCTCTGGAGCAGGTTTTCATCCATGATGTCTCTGTACATTGCTGCATTCATCTTTCCCTCAATCTTGACTAGTCTCCCAGTTTCTGCCACTGAAAAAACATCCCCACAGCATGATGCTGCCACCACCATGCTTTAGTGTAGGGATGGTGCCTCGTTTCCTCCAAACATGATGTCTGGTATTCACACGAAAGAGTTCAGTCTTTGTATTATCAGACCAGAGAATTTTGTTTCTGGTCTGAGAGTCCTCCAGGTGCCTTTTGGCAAACTCCAGGTGGGCTGCCATGTGCCTTTTACTAAGGAGTGTCTTCTGTCTGGCCACTCTACCATACAGGCCTGATTGGTGGCTTGCTGCACAGATGGTTGTCCTTCTGGAAGGTCGTCCTCTTGCCACAGAGGAATGCTGGAGCTCTAGAGTGACCATCATGTTCTTGGTCACCTCACTGATTCTCTCCAGATCACCCAGTTTAGATGGGTGGCCAGCTCTAGGAAGAGTCCTGGTTAGGGATGGGTCTTGATAAGATTTTATCTACTGATTCCGCTTATCGATCCGATTCCTTATTTATTCCCTTATCAGTACCTCCTGTGAATTTTCTGTGTACTAAAAACAAGCTTTACAGGTTTTCTATGTCACATTTTATTGAGTCTTAAAGTAAATAAATATGAAATTTGTCACTGGATCCTTGATCTCTAGACATAAATAGAAATAAACAAAATCTGTAGTTTTTTGTCAAAAACATGTACTTTCAGATATTAATGGCACAAATGTAACTCCATAGGCTCTGAGCTGAGCTCAGCTGGCTGCACTGCACGTCAGGATGTAATTCATAAAACACAGACCACGTCTCATTTTGGGAGAAAAAAAATTTTTGGTTTGTTGTCTGTATATATTACAGTGTTTGGAAAGAGGTGTCATGTGATTTAAAACTGTGATTCACTTTGAAGTTGTTCATTCCGACCAGACTCTAACTTGACCTGGCAGAGAGCTGCGCAACGTTTGGAGCGGTACAAACGAAACGGAGGGCAATTCTTGTTTTTTGCCTACAGCAGGACAAGAGTCCCAGTTAGTGATTTTAATCAGCACAAAGGTAACTCACGATTTACATATTTTAATGGCGTTGAGAAGGGTTAAGAAGCGGACTTGCCGCTTCTGAGAAGCAGCGAAGCAGAGAACCAATGGAGCAGCGGGTCAGAGAACTGCTTCGTTGCTTCAAGCAGAAGCTCCAGAAATGGTCGATTACAGACCATGCAGTGGGTCTGTAATCAACCTAGAGAAATTGATACCTTTCCTGATAAAACACCCTCAAAAACAACAGCTGCTCTGAAGGACCGATAAGGGAATTGTTAAGCAAAAAGGGTATCAATGTCGGTGGATCGAATCATTTAACGATTCTCGAAAAGAACCAGTTCTCGATACCCAACCCTAGTCCTGGTGGACCTGAACTTGTAGAAACATCTCAAGGATGATCAGTAGAAATAGGATGCACCTGAGTTCAATTTTGAGCTATATATATATATATATATATATATATAATAAATTTGTAAAAATCTCAAGACTTTTTCACATTGCTATTATGGGGTGTAGAATTATGAGAAAAAAATTTCATCCATTTTGAAATTAGTCTGTAACATAACAAAATGTGGAAACAGTGAGGCGCTGTGAATATTTTCCAGATGCACTGTACATATAAAATCATCCACCTACAATAAAGTCAGTGATCACATCAGCAAGTTGTCAGACATGTTGTGTTGCCACACTTTGGATGGATTTCTGTTGCCTAGTGACCATCAAAACAAAAACAGTTACATTGTGACAGTGATGCTGTGTGAAAGACAGCTAATTACAACTTACTCCAAAATAAAAGTCCAAGAGTCGAACAGAAGATTCGTAATCAGATTTAATGTCATTTAACTTCACATGAATATACTTATTAGCAGCTTCTCTTTTATTCATAACACTCATCACGTCACATTACAACTATTTCAAATCTGGCTCTGGAACTGCTGCAGCTTCATCACATCGGTAATAACTTCACACAGCAGCGACTCGGTTCACTGTCTGCAATCACGGCTGCTTCTTCCACAGCTGTAGCTCTTTGTTCCATGAACCTCACACAAATCCTGCTCTCCTTGTGTTTTTTTTGACAGTGCACACGTGAATATTAACTGGATTCTGTTTTGTGTCACTGCCATGTCTATTTGACACAGAGCGCTTGTGTCCTCTTGAGGTCTTGCTTCAGTTTTTGCCCTGACTGATGTTGTTGTCACCTGTTCCATTTGCCTTACAGACTACTTTGTGAATACCATATTTTCCAGGGTATAAGTCACTTTTTTTTTACTAATTTGAAAGGAAAACGAAACAAAAAAATATGTATGTATGTATGTATATACGAGGGCTGTCCGTAAAGTATAGGTCCTTTTTATTTTTTTCAAAAACTATATGGATTTCATTCATATGTCTTTACGTCAGATATGCTTGCACCCTCGTGCGCATGCGTGAGTTTTTCCATGCCTGTCGGTGACGTCATTCACCTGTGAGCACTCCTTGTGGGAGGAGTCGTCCAGCCCCTCGTCGGAATTCCTTTGTCTGAGACGTTGCTGAGAGACTGGCGCTTTGTTTGATCAAAATTTTTTCTAAACCTGTGAGACACATCGAAGTGGACATGGTTCGAAAAATTAAGCTGGTTTTCAGTGAAAATTTTAACAGCTGATGAGAGATTTTGAGGTGATTCTGTCGCTTTAAGGACTTTTCACGGTGCGAGACGTCGTGCAGCGTTCTCAGGCAGCGTCATCAGCCTGTTTCAAGCTTAAAACCTCCACATTTCATGCTCTATTGATCCAGGACGTCGTGAGAGAACAGAGAAGTTTCAGAAGAAGTCGGTTTCAGCATTTTATCCGGATATTCCACTGTTAAAGGAGATTTTTTTTTAATGAAAGACGTGCGGACGGGTCCGCGCGTCGGGACGCAGCCGACGCGGCGCGGCGGCACAGGAAAAACACCTCCGTGTTGATAACCATTTGTTAAAATCCAGTTGGCTTTTGATGGCTTTCAGTGGAGTGAGTATATGAGAAATTGTTTATCAGCTGGAGATGTTCCAACTTGTCCTCAAGGCTTCCAACAGAGGTGTTTTTCCTGTGGCGGAGCGTCGCGGCGGCTGCGAGCCGACGCTGCAATCCGCCTGCACGTTTTTCATTAAAAAAATCTCCTTTAACAGTGGAATATCCGGATAAAATGCTGAAACCGACTTCTTCTGAAACTTCTCTGTTCTCTCACGACGTCCTGGATCAACAGAGCCTGAAATGTGGAGGTTTTAAGCTTGAAACAGGCTGATGACGCTGCCTGAGAGCGCAGCGCGACATCTCGCACCGTGAAAAGTCCTTAAAGCGACAGAATCACCTCAAAATCTCTCATCAGCTGTTAAAATTTTCACTGAAGACCAGCTTAATTTTTCGAACCATGTCCACTTTGATGTGTCTCACAGGTTTAGAAAAGATTTTGATCAAACAAAGCGCCAGTCTCTCAGCAACTTCTCAGACAAAGGAATTCCGACGAGGGGCTGGACGACTCCTCCCACAAGGAGTGCTCACAGGCGAATGACGTCACCGACAGGTGTGGAAAAACTCACGCATGCGCACGAGGGTTCAAGCATGTCTGACGTAAAAACATATGAATGAAATCCATATAGTTTTTGAAAAAAATAAAAAGGACCTATACTTTACGGACAGACCTCGTGTGTATATATATATATATATATATATATATATGTATGTATGTATATATATAAAGGCCTGGGTGATATATCGATTTTATCGGTCTATAGTTGCGCCCTAAACATTGCTGCCATTGTATCAGAGGGCTCTCTTCAAGATGGTGACAGTTCCCTTAATTGCTGATAACTGCACCTCGCGGGCACTTGGGTGACCAGGGATTGCCTCAAGGTATTCTTTCAGGTTCTTCTTCATAAGCCCTGTTGCCCGCACCACATCTGGTATTACATCTATTTCTTTCAATTACCATGTTGTTCGTAACTCACTTTTAAGGTCTTGGTATTTCATGATCTTTCCCCTTTCAACCCTATTCAGGCCATAGTCATTTCGGCTGTGCTGTTTACAATGTTATATGTAGGATTAAATTTGGGACTTTAAATTTGTTCAGACAGGAAGGGGAGAGGTGGAGGGACCCTGAAAGTCCAAGTTTTTATGTTGCACTTTTTAAAGACGTCAGTGTATTCATTTTTTAAAGGGCATATCTCAATCCAATCAACACTATCTATTAAAAAATTATTTACCAGATTATGAATAATTATTCAAACTCTTTAACTTGTGCACGGCCTGATGACGCGATGACTGCTTTCTTCCATCTGCAAAATATAGCGACATTTCATCCCATCCTGTCTATGGCTGATGCTGAGACCCCGATTCATGCATTTGTCTCTTCTGGATTGGATTATTACAATGTTTTATTTTCTGGATTACTGCAGTCCAGCATTAGGGCTCTCCAATTGGTTCGAAATGCTGTTGCCAGACTTTTGACACAAAGCAGAATGTTTGACCACATGATACCCATTTTGGCGTCTCTTCACTGGCTTCCTGTCCCTGTGAGATTGGTTTTTAGGTTCTGCTAGTAGCCTATAAAATTGTTCAGACTGGCACCTACCTACCTAGCTGATCTAATTAGACCCTACGTACCGGTCCAGGCTTTGTGTTTGCAGGATGCAGGACTACTTTGTGTCCCTAGGGTGAATAAAAAGTCTGCGGGTCATAGAGCTTTCTCTTATCGTGCCCCTGTTCTGTGGAATGATCTCCCTTCATCAATAAAACAGTCAGATTCTGTGGAGACTTTCAAGTCCAGAGTTAAGACGCACTTATTTTCCCTGTTGTATGGCTAGCATATTGGCATTTTATGTTAATATGCTTTTTACTTTTTTACTCTTTTACTGTGCTTTTTTAAATCTTGTAATTCATTTTATTTTGTTTTTTGAAGTGCTTTGTGTGAAGCGCCTTCAGGTGACTCTCTTGTGATATGGTGATATATAAAATGAATAAATTGAAATTGAATTGAAATGAAGCTGATAAAATAATACAGCACCTGAAAAATGCACACAGTTTCAAAGCTATTTTTAGCCAAAATAGTGACGTAACGTCAGGTGTTGAGTATGACCTGTGTTATTATTACCTGTCTTGGGTTGCTTTTTTGTCTCAGAATGTAATAGGGCATTCATATGTTTTTAATATGGCTTTAATTTGGCTTTCAAATCAAATTAGTGTATTTTGTGATCACGAAATGTTCATCTCCGCCTCTTTGTAACCCACAGTATATTCAGAAAAAACAAAACCAACCTGGACATCGCATATGTCTCAATAATACTGAATAACAAGAGCAATCAGAGATTACTGACGTCCGCTAATCCAGATCCAGAGCACCTTCAAAATTCAGTGGAGTCTTCAGTGTCCTAATATCTATCTTTTGTGCAAATTTGGTAAGAATCCGTGAAGTAGTTTTGATGTAATCCTTCAAAGGCTATATAAAGTGGAATCTTGATCCAGGATCCGGATCACCTCCAAAATTTAATGGAGGCTTCCATGGCATAATATCTGTCTGTGGTGCAAATTTGGTGAGAATCTGTGAAGTAGTTTTAACGTAGTCCTTCAAACCCTGTATACGTAAAGTGAAATCTTGATCCAGATTCTGGTTCTGGATCTGGATCACCTCCCAAATTCAGTGGAGTCTGGCGCTCCTCTGCCAGCCTTTTCCAGGCGGTGCATCCAGTGTCACAGGGCTCCCGGTAGCTTAGCTTAGTTTAGCTATCAATTTAGATCAGCTCAGTCAATAACACAAACGCTGAAGCTGGTTTATGCCTCAACTGTCCTGTTACGAGTGGTTGCTTGTTGCCATGGTCTGTCTGAATACAGACTGATCACAGATGCCGCTTCCTCAATGAGATTCCTTGATGTCTTGCATTCAGCATCTTAGTTTAGCATGACTCGATGTGCTTCAGCAGCACAAACAACAAACACAGCCGGTTCCACGCTTTCAGTGGAGGAATCCCGTTTTGTTAAGAATTTTCTGCTGCCCACATGAAAGGAAAGGATCAAATCCGTGGTTAGATCCATGTTTTGAAGACCATTCTTTTTTCTTTTTTTTTTTTTAATATTTATTTCATTCATTTAAAAGAAAAACAGAAAAGCAAAAAACAAAAGCACCACAATACCAGAATGAAAAGGAGCAGAAAGAAGAACAAGTCTTATGATTTCTGCCCCTTTTAACAATACAGTCTTTCAATATACAGCATCATAGTCAACATTATTTAACAGATTGCATTTCTTTAACTTGTCACATACCACTGACCCATTTCATAATTATGACCATTAATTAATAGATTACATCACTGACAGGTTACATTTAAACTTAAGACACTCCAAACATTATTAAGTTTACTTTTTTTTTTTGACTTTCTTGCAGCCCACTGACTTACTTCATAGTTTCATACTTACGTAATACATCTAATTTAATATGTTTTTTAAATAATTTAAGCGACCTTAATTCTTTAATTTCTTTATTAAGATTGTTCCATAATTTGACACCATTTACTGCAATACTCCTTTCCTTTACTTTGGTTCTAAATCTTGTTTTTTTTAAAGACTTCTATTCCTTTCAATTTATAACTACTTACTCTTTTTTCAAACATATTTTATGCAAAACAGCAATGGCTTTCGCTATTTTTCCTTTTATGTAATTTATGTGTGACTTCCATGTAAGATCTTCATCAATCATGACTCCTAAAAATTTCATTTCTTTTACCCTTTGTATATCCATTCCATCTATTTGTAATGACACATTATTTTTTTTCACTCTATCATTAAACAATATGAAATTTGTCTTATTAATATTTAGTGACAATCTGTTTATATCAAACCAATGTTTAACTTTTTCCAACTCTGTATTTATCACTTGTGCTACTTCCTGTATATCTGATCCAGAGTAAAACAGCGTTGTATCATCAGCAAATAAAATGCTGCCAAGCACATTGGATACATTCACAAAATCATTGATATACAAAATAAACAGTTTGGGTCCAAGTACCGATCCTTGTGGTACTCCATAAATAATGTTACACAATTCTGATTTGGTATTATTTATCTGAACAAACTGTTTTCTATTTTCTAAGTAGCTTTTTACCCACTGATGTGCAACACCTCTTATTCCATATTGTTGTAACTTGTGGAGCAATCTTGAGTGGTCTATAACATCAAAAGCCTTTTTCAGGTCAATAAAAATACTTACAAAATAATCCTTATTATCTATTGTTGTTGATATTTTCTCTATTAGTTCCATAATTGCCATAGCTGTCGAATGTTTTGTTCTGAATCCATACTGAGCATTATTTAAAATATGATGTTTCTCAATAAATTTATCCAATCTTGTTACAAAAACTTTTTCCATAATTTTAGAAAACTGTGGAAGCAATGATACTGGCCTGTAATTAGAAAAATTATGTTTGTCTCCATTTTTATATAATGGGACTACCTTAGCAATTTTCATTTCATCTGGAAAAACCCCAGTTGACAGAGACAGATTACAGATATAAGTAAATGGTTCAATAACAATTTCTATTATACTTTTTACAGTCATCATGTCTAAATCTTCATGGTCAGTTGATCTTTTGCTTACACAGTTTTTTACAATATTTCTTATTTCATCTTTTTCCACATTGTCCAGGAAAATACTATTGACCGTATTTACCAATGTACATAATTTATCTTCTATTATTGGTTTATTTCCCACCAGACTTGACCCTACATTTGAAAAATAATCATTAAACCCATTTGCAACTTCTTTTATATCATATATCTCTTTATTTTCCTTAACAAAGTAATTTGGAATAGTTTCTTTCGTTCCATCACTATCAATCACACTTTTATAATTCCCCATGTTACCCTCATATTATCTTTACTCTTATTTAGTTTTTCACTGTAATAATCTTTTTTTTGTTTCCTAATTATTGTTAATAGTTTATTTTTATATTTTTGTATTTATGTTCTGATTCCTTTGTTTGCAATTTTAAAAAGCACCTGTATAAATAGTTTTTCTTTGCACAAGCATTTTTTATTCCCTTTGTCAGCCATGGTTTATTTACTCTTTTCTTACTAATTTCAATTAATTTACTATTTTTATTGTATGATTTCATTCTCACTCTGTGCTGAGCTTCACTTGTGCTGCTTTCTACCAGACACGCTATTAAAAAAAAAAAACCTTATTTTCCTCCTCAAAATATTGTCTTTGTTAAATCTCTGAACCTAATAAGCAACACTAGTCGTTTTAGTGCATTCTCGTAAAAGACAAATTTTAACCATTTTGACATATTCACCGTGAAAGTCCACACAAACACTGATTTCACACTGTAAAAATTCAGTTTTTCAATGGAATGTCTCGAGAGGCGTGGCCTGAGATGATGTCACCAAAATTCAGATTCCTCACAGCTTGAGGTTTCTGAGTGTTTATTCGCAGCAGGTGAAATCATGCTAACTTATCCATAGTTCTGACTTTTCTGGGCATATGGTACCAAAAATAAAAGCAGAATACATCAATATTTTCATAATTCTTTATTTATAATCGTCAGCTTATTTGACATTTTATTTACTCATGATTTTTCTAGTTTTGGTACAGCTTTGACTCAAACCTTTAATTTTTTTAATTCATTTTTTTAACTGGGTTTTAACTGAGGCGGGAGTGGCTTAATCCACCAGAATATGATATTATTATTATGTTACAAATATCATATGTGGGATTTTTTTTAAAGTGTCTTACGTGACCATGAGGTTAAACCTCTGGTGAAGGGGTGGTGGATCGAATTCCATGGTCGTCTTTTTTGTGATTTTTAGCACAGTCAGCACAGTCATATCAGAGGCAAAATCATACTGTTGCACGTAAATCCATGCGCCTAACTAAAAATTGAAGAAAGTTTTGAAACTAAAAAATTGTGTAAGCGGAAAGTAAAAATTCTGATCTAGATTTCCCCCAAACCACTTTAGATTACAGATAAACAAAAAATTCCAAAAAAAGTCTTCATGTCTGAGTCTAGGTTGCTTTCAAACTGGAAGGATGAAAAAAATAAGTGCAAAATCAAACCTTTGATTTTCAGGTTTGTTTGTTTATTTATTTATTTTGTTTGAACAAATTTTAAATCTCATAGTTATGTTCCCTGTGTGTTGTTTTTTTCTGCACCAGTAATGAAGGTTTTCCATAAATTACTGTCTACATTGGGTTGCAACTAATGATACTTAGATTTATCACTCATCTCTGAGTCATAGTGCCTGAGAAACTATTTTAAAATCTAAATTAAGGCCACCCCCAAAATGTAATCTGTTGTTCCCAGTGCTGAAACTTACACCTCCAAAAATAAAAACAAGTAAAGACTGTCAATTACTGTGGTGCCATGCAGTCGATGGAAAAGATTAACATACACCCTCAAGGAACAAGACTCTGATAAGAAGTCATGCTCTGCACATCTTCTGTAAGGTTTTCCTGTTCAAACAGATGATTTAATTGATAAGGAAGTCCCAGTCTTTTGAACTTTCACAGCCATCAGTAGTGCAGAGTGCTGTAATTGCTTTACAGCACCCATTGTTTTGGCCACAGACACAAGCGTTTAAACTATGTAGTAATATCCTTTGGGTTTGTGTCTCCAGATGACTAACCTTTGGAGCAGATCACTCAAAGGTCAAGACTGTTAAAAATAGGGCTGAAACGATTCCTTGACTAATTCGATTACTAAAATGCTTCGAGGCAAACTTCTCTACCTCGAGGCTTAGTTTAATTCACAACTATGTGTGCGATACATGCACAACACACCGTGAAGCGTATGCACAGCGCGGAATGCGAAATGGAGACGGACAGAGACAAAAACTGTAAGCAGCAGGGAGCACAAAATAACCCACGGAGAAAACGTCACAAACTGTCGAAAGTGTGGGACCATTATCAATTAGACTGAAAGCAAAACGCAGTACAATGCAAAATGGAATTAGCTTTCCATAACAGCACTTCTTCCATGTTACAACACCTGAGCTGAAAACATCCACTGTATGCATGGAGCCTGCCAAGCAGACCCAACAGGTCATGTTAATGTCACGTTCACAAAAGTATTTAATTTAGATCAGTGATTGCAATTGGGATGGGTATCGTTAAAGCTAGGGTAGATAACTCTGAAACACTTTTTGTTATATTGGGTGAAATGATCCGTCTATCCTAACAGTAGTCAATACATTATGTATTCAGAAAAAGGAATGAAGAAAATCAGACGTCTATAGCAGCAATAGAATCGATAAAAGTCCAACCAATATAAGCCCCACGGTGCGCTGTCAAAAAAAAACAAACAAAAAAAAACAATCAGATGCCTTCATGTCTAGTTCTTCCTGCTTGTGTCACCAGGCTCAACACCCCCCTCTGTCCCTCCTTCTTCCGCGCATGCACACTCATCTCGTTTCACCGAAGAAGTTCACTTCGGTACAATGGCAGAGGGAATACAGCCAAAACTCCCACTTTCACCAGATTGTGCCATGTTGGATTAATCATTTTCTCTACAAATTGGCCGTTGACAATGGCCGTAATCACTTCCTGAATCACAGAGGACCGCTCCACCTTCAGTCATTCATGCACGCCTAATAAGCATTTGGAGCTGTCTAAAAAGGTCATAATTTGTCATGGCTTAATAAAAGAGTTGTGTTCTTTCCTTCTTGTGGCGTGATCTAATCACCAACACGATGTGCAGCTCAGAACAGAGCGAGTGGTGATGCCAGCGGATCACATCAGAGCGCAGCTTGTCTGAACGATTATAACAAGAAGTTAAATCTGTTATTAATGTTCTTTAACAGCTGCACACAAGAAAGAAAGAACACAACTATTTTACCAAGGCATGACAATGTAAACATGACAAATAATGACCTTTTTAGACGGCTCAAAATGCTTTCTGCAGCTTGTTAGGCTCCTGCATGTTATGTTTCGGACGTGGTCGGAGGACCGACCCAGCGTTTGAAGGACCAAGCATAAAATAAGCAGAGCACGGTTCAAAGGATAACAGAATTTAATAAACATAACAGTGAGTGATATTAAACAACTAAACAGTCCGCAGTCTGGTGAGGTGAAAACACGGCGCGCTTTCAGCAGCGCAAACGGTCCGGAGCCACAGCAGTTCGGACCCAGGGACCCCGCCGACACCCCCCAGGTGGCCGCGACAAACCGAGTCTGTGAAGAAAGAAAACATGAGGTGAGTCCAACTCCACACAGAGAGACACAACTCAAAGGTGCACGCAATCAGCAAACACTTCCTGGCTTAAATCTATACATCAGCTTCTCACCCTGCAGGCACGGAACAACTCAGTTCAAATCTCCACTGCAGCAGAAGCTGATTAGACAATTAGCATAACGTGACAGCTCAATAACACAAGGTGTGAGGGACACCAAATCCACTGTCATTACTTCATAAAAGTCACCAAACCCAAATTACCTCAGGAAGTGTGCTGAAGAGCGTGAGACCTCACCCAATCCTCCTTCACAGACTGTGGCGTCAAACCTGGAGCGGTCTCTGCGTCCGTGATGGTGAGATTTTTCTCCTGACGTCGATCTCACACGTCTGCTCACAAGGTCGAGTCTCTGGCAATCACACACTGTGCATTCAAGGTTTAAATGCAGCAATCTCTGATTATGACAAAATACACCACAGCTGTGAGTCCTGATGACCTGCACGTGATAACAAGCCTCAGGTGTTCAGAGTGAGGTCCTGCTGCTCAGCCACTCAGTCCTGAATGCATACCACCTGGTGGGAGAAACAGAAAACAAAAACCAAGCCAGCCAAACACCCCAGCCCGCAACACTGCATGCACGAACGGCTGAAGCTGGAGCGTTTCCCTGTGATTCAGGAAGTGATCACAGCCATTTTTAATGGCCAGTTTGCAGAGAAAATGATTAATCTGACATGAAATAATTATGGACAATGATAAAGTTTCCAATTCACCTAACCTGCTCATCCTATCTCTAAAAATACTTCCAACAGAAACGTCTTTCAGACCTATTCAGTCCTAATGTGGCAATATGTTTTAAGTTTTTATGGTCATCTTTTTCATCTTTAAAATGCATCCAGAATATGCTAGTGCAGTTAAATGGACTCCTTTTCTTTCTTTAAAGAAGCAGCTACCAGTTAACTTATGCCACCAAAGTCTGCCAATAAAAATGTTAATTTTAAGAGGCGTTGAATATTAAATTGACTTATCATTTTCTCTGTCAGGTATAACTGTTAAAATAAGCTTAAGTAAATTGATGTTATATTAAATTTTTTTTTATCCCAGTACTCGATTGCTAAAATAATTGATAGCTGTAGCCCTAGTTAAAAGTATAGTCTGTAAAACAGGTTTTCTGAGATTTTTCTGCCACCAAAAGGTCTCGAGAGATGTCTTTCAAGCTTAAGTCATCTGTAAGCAGTTGTATGAGTGACATCATTACATGCCCCAAAATATTATACAGCACAGTATTATGCACACGTGCAAGTACACATTACCCCTCTAGTGCCTTTCATCAACTCGTTATTTCAAAAGATCGACAGAGTGGTTTGTCCTCTCCACAAATCATTTTGTGATCCCATTTGTTTGTTATAAATTTACAGCATTATTTAAAGGGGCTTAACTAAAGATGCATTAACCATTTAGGAGTTATGGCCATTACGCCACGGTGCAGCTAGTGGGCTAGACAGCACTGTGCATCACTTATGAGTAGGGTTGGGTATCAAGAACCAATTCTTTTCGGGTATCGTTAAGAATTGCTTCAATCCACCGACATCAATAGCCTGTTTGCTCTGTGATTCCCTTATTGGTCCTTCAGAGCGGCCGTTGTTTTTGAGAGTGTCGGGAAAATGATCATTGATTGCAGACCCTGCACCAGCTTTGTAATCAACCGCTTCTGCAGCACAACTCTACTTTTAAGCATGAACCAATGAAGCAGTGCTTCGATCCGCTGGCTCCTTGGTTCTTTGATTCGCTGCTCTTCAGAAGCAGCAAGTCCGCTTCTTAACCCCTCTCAAAGACATTAAAATATGTCAAGCGTGAGTCGCTTTTGTGTGGATTAAAGTCACTAACTGGGACTCTTGTTTTGTTATAGTCAAGAAACGAGAATCGTCCTCCATTCCGTTGGCACAGTGCCAAATGCGCCGCTGCCTGCCGAGACAGAGTCTGGTCGGAATTAATAACTTCATAACGAATTGCCGCTTTAAATAAAATGACACCTCTTTCCAAATGCGGTAATACAGACAATAAACTAGAATCGACTAAAAGGGGTTTTTCCTCCCAAACTAAGACATCCTGCATTCTTTATGAATTACATCCTGACGTGCAACACAGTCAGCTGCAAGAGCTCAGCACAGTATGGAAAGACATTCATGCCAATAATGTCTGAAAGGAAATGCTTTTGATAAAAACTACAGATTTTGTTTTCCTATTTATGTCCAGAGTTTAAGGATCCAGTGACCAATTTCATATTTATTTACTTTAAGACTCAATAAAATGTTGTTGACATAGAAAACCTGTAAAGCCTACTTTTTAGTACACAGAAAATTCACAAGAGGTATCGATAAGGGAATCAATAAGGAATCAGATCGATAAGCAGAATTGATAATGGTATCAATATCAATAAAATCTTATCAGTACCCATCCCTACTTATGAGCAAGTGAACTGACTGAGTGAGGTGACAATGCGTTACAAATAGTGACCCCCAAGAAGGCAACTTATTTTTTGGGAGTCCAAAGGTCAAAGTCACTGATGAGTACTTTGTAAAATCTTGAGTACAGTAACTTCATTAACTGCCTCTGTGTAGGCTCTCAGTTGTCCATGGTGGTTTCCATAGTAGAGAAGCTTGAATCTTCGACTGGACTGGGTTGCTTGACGTGAGGACGTTTTGCTTCAAATCACAGAAGCTTCCTCAGCTACAATTCTTGCTCTGGTAGTCTGACTTCTGTCTTGACTCTTGTAGAGAAGAATAAACCAGAAGCCAAAAAAAAAAAAAAAACCTCCAGCTTTTGTTGGCTTCTGGTTTATTCTTCTCTACAAGAGTCAAGACAGAAGTCAGACTACCAGAGCAAGAATTGTAGCTGAGGAAGCTTCTGTGATTTGAAGCGAAACGTCCTCACGTCAAGCAACCCAGTCCGGTCGAAGATTCAAGCTTTATTAACTGCCCAATTGTTGCGAAACCTTGTATATCTGGTAGACATGGTGATCCCAAGAAGTCTATTGATTTGGAGTTCAAAAGGTCAAAGGGAAAAATTACTGAACTGTACTTTGTAAAAACCTTCTGCAGAAAGCGTCACTTGTCAATGATAAGCTTATCAAGGTTTGCCAAGGGCACTGTGGCTTAGTGCAGACTGTGCTTTTTACAGACTTTCCCTCAGTTTTCAGAGACCATACATAATTGGACAAATTACATGCAATGATTGTTTTTAATAACAGAAATCATCTCTTTTACAGCCAGTTTCCTTCACAAAAGTCAGGAGATAAATACATGAACATTTCCCAGTCACTGACTATGTCTTGGACTTCATTTTCATCAATCATGAACAAATATATAAACAGTATCGATTAGGCAGTTCTTAAATACTGCACAAAAATTTGCTTGAAGGAGAGTAGTGAAGGAAGCCACCAAGCCATCCATGACAACTCTGAAAGGTTTTTGTTCAACAAAACAGATCAAATTTAGGTTAGACTTTCATGTTACTCCTGGCAAACTGTCGCTGAAATTTCACATCTTAGTTTTAATAAAATCCTTCCCTGGGCCAGAGAAATTCCTAAAGTCCAACTACTTGTGGATGTGACTGTATGAAGAAAGACTTTGTGTTCCTCCATCACTCACTCACACACACAGTGGGTAAAATAAGTATTGAACACATCACCATTTTCTCAGTAAATATATTTCTAAAGGTGCTATTGGCATGAAATTTTCACCAGATGTCAGTAACAACCCAAGTAATCCACACATACAAAGAACCCAAACCATACATAATAATAATAATAACAACAACATTTATTTAACCAGATTAAATCCCATTGAGATAAAGATTTCTTTTACAAGGATGACCTGGCCAAGAAAGGCAGCAGCACATGTCATAATAGACAGGTTAGCATCATCATGAGAACATTAATAACAAATAAAATACCATGATCTTGGTCATTGTGAGTTGTAATGATGTGTGGGGAAAAAAAAAACAGATTAGAATTTAAAGACAGGCATTGTGCAAAAGAATTCCATTGCAGTTTCTTAAAACAGAGCGGACAGCATTCAAAGAAGTTAACCCGGACAGTTTCAGTTCAGAAAGGAGGCCATGCTAGTCAGAGGGAGCAGAAAAACTGAAAACTTTCTTTCTCATTTCAGTGCGGATAGGAGGTACATGGAAACTTAACATGTTGTTCAAACCAGAGCATAACGGCTTTCAGATTTCTCAAGTAAACTGGATAAAGAGGTCGCAACCAGTCCAATAAGAGTTTTGTAAACCAGCGTCATCCAATGTGTATATCTTCTTACAGTCAAAGAGGGCATGCCAGCCTTGGCATACAACTCACAGTGGTGTGTGAGGCAGCGACAGCCAGTGATGGATCTTAAGGTACTGTGATACAATGGTGTCAGGAACTGTAGACAGCTGGTTGAAGCACACATATATATGACATCGCCGTAGTCCAGTAAGGGCAGGAAGGTCTCAGTTATCAGGAGCTTCTGGGCACTTAAGGGGAAACATGACTTATTTCTATAAAGGAAGCCTAGCTTCACCCTTGGAGGTCAAGTGTTTAAGATGGATTTTAAAGCTCCATGTCAATAGTTAATCCCAAATACTTGCACCTGCTGGCTAGTTCAAGAATATTTCCTTGAGCAGTTTTAATTGATGGTATGCTCTCCAAGTAAATATGCGACTTTGAGAAAACATAATTTTGGATTTTTCTACATTCAAAATTTGTTTGAATTTCTTCAGAAGGCACTGCACTACATCAAAAGCTTACTGCAAAGATTCAAATGCCTGAGTCACTGACTTTGAACAGCAATAGATTACAGTATTGTTGGCATGAAGATGACAGAAGGCGTTTGATAGGTCAGTATACTACTGACTTTGACACAGGTCAGTATACTACTGACTTTGACACAGGTCAGTATACTACTGACTTGCACACAGGTCAGTAGTATAAATTGTAAACAAAATGGGTCCTAAAACTGAGTCTTGAGGGACACCTTTGTTATGGCCCAGTCACATGCCACTTAACGAAGGGCAACGAAGCCCAAATGAAACAAGAAATCTGGACTTTTGTTGCCATCGTTTAACCTTTGCACAGCTTCATTCCTGCAGCTGGCGCTTCATCAGGATTTTTAAACTGTTCAAAAATTTGAAGAATGACACTGAAAACCTCAATTCATCATTATTTTGTTTTGCTGTTGTTCTTGACTGTTTTTTATCGTTTGCTTAGTTTTTGTAACGTTAGCAATTAGTTTGACTTCATTCGACCAACTGAATGTTTTCACACAGTGCAGAAGCCGTTTCTGAGCGCTGCTGCTGCTGCATTCCTGTACCATCGGAAATTACAGGGCAAACTCAGCGTGTTTACTTAGATTTTTTTTTATCTGGGTGTGTGGGGGGGGTCAGCTTCACTGGGCTTAGGCACCTTGTATCGACCAGAATTAATCTTTTGTGTGGATACAGTTAATTATTTTGCCACAAGCAACTGCTGAATTTAAAACAACAAAAAAGTTGTGTAATTTCCGATGGTACTTGAACGCAGCGTCAATGGCAGCAGCAGCAGCTCCTGCGTGTGCTTATTTTTTTATTAAATATAACAATAGGAGTGTAGGAATGACAATCCAGCCCTTATGTACATGTGGCAACAGGTAGATGAATCAGATGATTATAGGAAGATAGAATTCACGTTGTGGATCAGTAGCAGCTCGTGGAATAACCGCACACGGAGTCAATGCGTGTTCACACAGACTGATCAGTTTATTGCTCTGATATATTCAATCATCTTTACACTTATATTTATTCCCCCTTTTGACAGTTTTCTGTTATAAATCAATATATATGGCTTAGTAACGTAATACAGTGATACAGCACTCACCATGGCACACCAGTGTTTGTTTTTTTTAACTGGAGCAAGACGTAGCACCCAGCGTGTTGTCAGACAGTGAGGATTCTGATGATGGAGATGATCCCTCTTTTGTTCTGGATGAGGAACCAGAGCAGGTGGGTCCACTGACGTGTGCACAGATCTCCACAGCTTCTGTTTGCAGGTTCTCTAGGACTCAGGCGCTATGAGCTCCATCCCAGCGCTGAGTCCTGCAACTCAGAGATGCTGACACACACTGCTCCAGCAGTGGCTCCAGGCGCGTTTGTTTAAAGCATCAAGATCAACCTTAGCTCGGTTTTGTTTTGTTCCTATTTCGTCCCTTTTGTGCTCTTGGTTCGCAGGCTATTCGGTGATGAATCTCATTCGAATTGTAACTTTTTTACCCTTTCCCATTCATTCAGGAATCGTTGTGTGCCGTGTGACTGATTCATTAACCACAAGGAAGGTGGAGTTACCACCAGCAAGAGGCCGCATGTGTAGAGACACCATGCAGGGTTCTCACCAGGATTTTTTCATAGCATGGGGGGGAACTTAGCGGGGCATAGCCACGCGATGAGTGTTGCAGGTGCGAGTATTGTAGCTGGGTCCAGGGGCATCCCCTCACTGGGATGATAAACGTGTGATATGTCCTTTAAAAAAGGGCAAAAAAACCCCAAACAAAACAGAAAAGCCCCCCGCTGCTTGTTAAATCTCAACGTAGGGGCCCAAATCACAGTGTAGGGGATCCAAATCACAGCATAGAGGCCCCCTGTGCTCACCTGCACTGTTGAGAACCCTGCCATGTTTGTAAAGAATTTTTAACAAGAGCATGTGATCCACAGTATCAAATGCCTTCAAAAGATCCAGAAACAGTGCAACACAAAACGTTTTAGAATCCAGTACCTCAAACACATTTAAAACTTTTAGAATAGCAGTAACAGTGCTATGCTGCTTCCTGAAACCAGATTGAAAAGGGATTAAGACATTATTTGATTCTAGGACGGGTGGGTAACGAGGCCCGAGGCACTGCAGGTTTTTTCTTGCAATCAATCACCTCAGCAGGTGTGTTTGCTGATGAGCTTCTCCCCTGAATATAAACAACAGATTGTCGATGAAATCACCTGCTGAGGTGATTGGTAGCAAGGAAACCCAGCAGTGTCTCGTCCCTTCATGGCACATGATTGCCCACGCCTTCTCTAGGAAATCCTTCAACTGATCATAGACCAACTTTTCAAATACTTTTGCCAGAATGCAAAGTTTTGAAATAGGTCTGTAGTTATTCACATTTGGAGGTTCGTCTCCTTTTAGCAGTAGCACAAGAAAAGCTGATTTCCAAACTTTAGGGAGTTTGTGCTTTGGCACAAAGAGGCTCAGCAATCAGATCTGCAGCCAACTTAAAAAAAAAAATGGATCCAAACCGTCAGGACCAGCTGATATATATATATATTTTTTTTTTATCCAATATCTTAAGCGCCCTACATATCTCAAACACACACAGGTTGAAACTCAAATGGAAATCAAGGGGGCATCTTTAGAGCAGTTTATTTAGGATCAATGTTGAGGGAATTGAACAATTGTCCTCCTTTAATGAAATGTCAATTAAAGTATTCTAGCATGTCATGTTCATCAGTCAGATTTGTAGAACCTTTGACCAGGAAATTGGGTGGCTCATTAGCAGTGGTGGGCACAGTTCCAATAATCCGATAACTGATAATGTTTTCATTATCTGATTATCTTTTCAGATAACTTTAAAAACTATTATCGGACTAATTATCTTCTGATAAATTTTCGACTGATAATTTTTAGACAGTTAACGTAGTAAACAAAGCTGAACAGCTACAAACATTTTTAAAATTTAAAATCAGTTGAGCACCTACCTGTTAAATGTAGATGTGTAGTTCGACCCTCTGCAAACAGAAGAGAGCTGCTTCTAGGAGAAACTGCTCTATCCTCTGCAGGTAAAGGAGAGCTGGTCACACACACAAAAAAGTCATTTATTTTAACCCCATACTGATACGCTGGCAATATCACCCAAGTCATCCAGAGACATACATTTTTAACTTATGGGTCAAATTTTAAACAAACTAATTTTGGACAAGTTATTTAAAATTACTGTCACGTCTGAAGTTTTATAAAGTGAAAATATCAGTTATATGTTTTACTTTTAAAGTAATGCGCTAATTTGTAAGGTTTTAGTGTGGACATGCTGTGCCCAGCAGTGCATTATGGGTAGGATAGGGTAATCTCAGTACGACAGGAGAAATGCATTTCAGACACTCTGTTCAGGCTCCACGGACAACAGCATTAAACTATAGTGCCTAAAACTCTCGTGAATATATTCGCTGGGTTTATAGATGTTGTTATTGTTTGCATTTGTTAAATTCCACTCATCTTAAATGTAGCAGACAGGGATTATCTGGAATTTTGTTTTGGCAAGTTCTCACGGTCTCTACTGCCACCTACTGGCCAGTAGTGTTCATGGCAGTTTTCAAACTGAAGCTGGGCAGACACTGTATGATATTTTCAATCACTGTACTCGGTTCCAGCTCAAACTGTACCACAGAACCGCACGGTGTAAAAGTTCAGAGTCCCGATTTATGTTCTCACACACATTGTACATTCAAAAACCACAGGTCGGACTCGTGTTTCCAGAAGCAAAATGTAAACAGAAGCTTTTTTTTTCAAACTTAATTTACAAAAACTCTCGATGGGAGATATCAGAGTTTAAAAACAAAACAAAAAAAAAAACATTACAAGACAGGTCTGCGGTGTTTGCACATGCACAGTGCAAGAGGTTGGATGCTTGTAGCTCTTCAGCAGCGGGATACTCTCACGATGGCCGACCATAATATTAAACAGGTTTGATTTTCATCTGACCATACGATTGGCGATCAGGAGGCGGTTGTGAGATGTTAAACGCAGCTCGTTACTCCATGTATACTAAAAGATGCAAGACGCGCGATTATCCTGAAACTCGGTGCGATCCAAAAAATTCTCGCACGAATGAAAAATCAGCTGAAAAAGGGCCAAAACTCGCACAGTGTAAACCCAGCTTAAGTACTGAACATCTGGCACCAGTAGATCATGGCAGTGTTCTATTGTTTATTTTTGACAGGTTATATCAGACAGTTATCTAATTACAACTTGACTATTTTTTTTGAAAATGCGTGTTTTTTTGTTTTTTTTTACAAATAAATTGAATAGTTTTACAAAAGCACATTTATCTGTAAACACCAACACACGACACACCTCATATTAACGTGTTGGTTTACATAATGTATGAGTCAACCAATCAGTGTTAGCCAATCTGTCTGTTTGTTACAAAACTTCAGAATTAGTGCATTATTCAACAATAAAAGGTATATGTTATATTTTAATTTTGTACAAATGACAGAATTGACAGTTATTCTGTCATTATTCATTTTATTTATACACCAAACCATAACTCAGCATTGCTTTATTTTCCAAGACCTCCGCCTCACGGACGCGTTGTAATTGAGTAGAGAGTTGAGCTTCATAGCTCCTCTCAGCTTGCGTCTGTGCTGGAAGCCATGTAGTAAACAGGAGCTTCCAGCAGGGGGCAGGAAGCTCAAAGACAGAAGCACTGACTCATTCTTTGGGTCTGTCGTTCCTTTTGATGCTCTTTGAGGCTCTTTGACCTGCTGACTTCTTCACCCTGGGAACACAGAGAAGTCCCGCATCCTGCGACTGCAAAGCCCGGGCCGGCACGTAGAGTTGTCAAGAGAGATGTCAAGAGAGAATCTTGACATTTTGCTGAAGTGGCAATGGGATGTGGTTATTGTTTTGTTTTTCCCCCCCAACTTGTAAAATTTAACCATTCTTTTAAGGTTGGCGTATGAGGCATTGGATACAGCTATCATTTTACACATTTTGCATACGATTCCTGCTTTATGCGCTCTTAATTCGCAATTTGACCAAATTTGCACTATGTGTGAAGGGGGCCCTAAAGCATACAGCATTCACAACAAATGGCTACGGAGACTAGGGATGTCCCAATTGGGCCTGATCACGTGGTTTCAGACTTGATCGAAATCGGACGTTGCATCCTGATCAGGAATCCAATAGATTTTATCCTCATTATTTTGATCAGCGCTATTTCAAGCTCATTATTGCAGATTAATGGGCCTTTCATGCGTCGGAAGCGTCAGAGGTGTGAGACGCATTGCTTTTTAGAGACGTCAGAAGCATCGCATCAAAAGCTGAGCTGAGCGACACTTCTGACGGGAGCGCGCATTGCCACTTGTCGGCAGGCTGACGCGGTCAAAGTTCAACCCAATCTTTTTTTTTTTTTTAATTGGACAAAAGAAAAAACATAAGTTCAACTGGACAGAGGTGGGGGGAGTTGCGTGCGCAAAGTTTCTTTTGCAGAGCTGCTGTTTGTGTGTTTACGCGCTCAGCCTGATGCCTCGATGGAACGACAAGAGGATGATGAACACTTTCCCACTGAAACTCTTGCTCATCCTTCATCCTTCCGTGCGCAGCAGGACCCGGTGCTGACCAAGTCCTCAGGACGACGATCTGTCATCTGATTAACAAAAAGAAAAAACAAATTGTCCTGTGATCGTTTGTCTGCAAAACGGAGCGAGAGATGGTGTGCACACAAGCGACGTTCGCACTCATCACATTTAGGAGCGTGTCTTAAAGAGCTTCCGTCTTCATTCACGTTCACTGCGCTGCTCTGAACTTGTTGAACACTGATAAAGCATCAGAGGGGTACACTGAGGACTGTCAGGACGCAAATGTAAGTTGTTGTTTTTTTTCCTTTTACTTTTCAAGTTTACTTTTGAACTCTCGACTCTCTGAGCTGTAACGTAGCTTCGCGCTGTCCAGTAGGAATGATGCGTCGGTCCAAAACACGGAAGACTAGTGGCAGAAACCACTGATCTGTACAAATGGTAAATGGACTGCATTTATATAACGCTTTTCCATCTGCATCAGAAGCTCAAAGCGCTTTACAATTATGCCTCACATTCACCTGATGTCAGGGTGCTGCCATACAAGGCACTCACTGCACACCGGGAGCAATAGGGGATTAAAGACCTTGCCCAAGGGCCCTTAGTGATTATCCAGTCAGGCGGGGATTTGAACCTCAGATCAGTGCAGAAACCACAAGTCTGAAGAAAAATCCTTCGAAATGTTTTTTGTTGTTGTTGTTTGCTACCTCAAAATTTCTGATTACTGTTTAAAAAAGTTTAGAACACTTGTAATTAAAATAGCTAAATCAATAAATGGTTCTTTAAAAACCTTTCATCTATAAATTAAAACCACCTGTTATTTCAGATTAGATAATTTCTTGTTTAACATAAGAAACCTTTGACATTTAATTTTAGACAAATAAAAAAACATGGAAATTTGTACATTTTTAAGTCTGGTAGATTATTACTTGATTGTTCAAGCTACCTCAAGGAGAAGTGCATTGTTTAAATGATAAACAATAAAATAAGGTGATTAAAATGAAATTATTATATATTTAGCATTTGTTCATTGTTCATTCAGTTTTTTAAAGTATTGGATCGGGACTCGGCATCGGCAGATACTTAAAATCAGATGACTCGGAATCGGATCGGGGCCAAAAAAACCTAATGGAGACTGACGAAAAACAAAGTACTCTGAAAACGTTTAGAGTTTAGGGGTGAAGTGTGTCACCTCCTGTCTGTACATCTGCTGCATATCCGATCTACCACTTTTGAACAAAAGCTCAGAAGCTTTGTTATCAGACATAGCAGCGTTCGTTTCATTCTGTCGGCCATCTGGATGTTTCTGGTTTTCCTAAAATGTACGTCACATGCTGAGAAATGCCGAGTAAGACGTCTTCTGGAAATGCACCTGCTGACTTGCCGAGTGAGAGGAATAATTAACAATAAAACACATCAGTGACCATTAATTATTACCGCATGTGCAAGGCTAGACTTACAATCATGAATACGTTGATGTTATGTTGCAAACTGGGATGTTAAATAACATGTGACATGCACTTCTTTGTGACTTTTTTTTAGATTTAAAGAATAATTTTGGGGGTTATTTTTCCATTACATTTTTCCATTCTTATTGCAAGAAGGAAGGCATTCTTTTTAGTCTGTGTAAATTGGTTATTTTTTGCATTGCAAGTTTGTCATTAGCACTTACATTTTTTTTTTCAGATGAGGAAGGCTGGCCCTTATGTTTTTCATATTTTTTTATTGTTATTTTTGGCAATATAGAGGGGTGTCAAAATCTGAATCACAAGGACAAGGCGAGGATTTCACACTCTGAAGTTAATGCCCCCAGCTTAGTGATACTGTGACTTGGGAATTCAATCTTTTCAAATTGAAAATTATGCAGGGGGAATGTGTTAAAAAAAAATCTGGAATTTCTCACATTTCTAATAGTCTTTCTGGACATGAGTTTTTCTTTCAAATAGGTTTACTGCATATGTATACAATGACACAATGTGTCAGTGAAACACAAACATTTTAGATCAATTTCACTAATCAACAATTCAGTAAAGAGTCAGACCAGAAACGGTACAAAAAAAAAAAAAAATTATCTTGGGACTTCAGCACACAAAGCCGGATGGGACACGCAGCACCACTATACTAAAAATTTCTGGGGAGAACCCTGCTTCTGCCTCACAATTCCATCAAAATGTTATTCCAGAAGACCTTTCCCCTTGAAGCCGTTCTTCTTTTCAAGAAATGCGTATTGCGTATGTTTTTTACATTTAGTTTTTTATCATATCAATATTGTTTATCATTAACTTGGGTTTAATCCTTAGAGCTTCTTGAAATTGAAGATTACTTTTTATTAGATGAAGTACACTGGTGGGAATGGGCCTTCTTACATAATTATGACAGGAAAGGATTTAGTAGGAAGGAATTGTTCATAGCTAAATAATAAGCCATTGGCATCAAAAAGATCATTCATATAAATAATACTGGTACCTCTCAATCCAGTTTTGCGAGTTTTTTTTTCCCTTTAACCAGCAATAATACTTCTATTGTTCTCTATGATGTGTTTGTGTGGAAATATTATGTAACATAATTTCCAAGATGAGAGAATCCGTTAATAAAACTTTGTCAATTTTATTTGTAGTTTGATTTAAAAAAAAAAATCATGTTAGTAGAAGAATGTAGCCCTCCCAGTTTGAGAAGTATATTGTTTGGAATGAACCCAAATAGAATTTGGGTCTTTAAGTCTTTACTTTTTTTTCCTCTCAGGAAATACGGTAAGAATTTTTCTCACCCTGGAAAATAAACATTCTGCTGTTCAAACAGGAATTTTAGACAAGATTATGTGACTTTTTGTCACTAATCTAGCCTTTCTTTCATTGTAAAAAAGACATTGTGGGTTTGAATGGATTTAGGCTGCATGAATTTACACAAGAATATGTGACTTTTTACTATAAGGTATGTTATTGATATTTGACCATGATTTTCCAAATATTCTACAATCTTTAGCTGTAGTTTTTGAAATGCTATAACAGTCTTTTCAGTCGTCATAAATTTCATTTAGTTTAATTGTTCTGAGTTAATGCATAATTTGGTTTACAATTAAAAGGAAAATCATTCCAGGTCCTACTTCCACGTCATATTCTGTTATTTCAACATCATCATTGACAGGTCAAATATCCACTAATTTTGAGATTTGTTCTTCCAGGAGATGCTGAAAAAGTATCATTAGATAAAAATTTAATTCTGGGGCCCCACAGGGCCCTAAACCCCAGCTCCTGTTTTCCTGTTTTCTCCTGGTTCTCTTAAAATACCAAAATTAGAAGTTTTTCACTCTTCTGTGGCCCTTCTAAACATGCACAGGTCATTTTGAACATATTGAGTACTTTGGAAAATCTGTAGATGTTGCAGTTTAGAAAATACAGCTGTATTTGAAGTAACGCTGGGTGTAATCATTTTTGGGTTGTTTGTCCCGTATAAGGACATAGCCCAAGTTGGTCGTTGGGGTCATATTAGTCTTAAACAGTTGAGTTATTCTCTCATAAATGATGTGCACACGTGTGTAAGCTAGGTCTTAGACTATTTGACTTCATGCTTGGTTTGTTCTCTGACATGCACTCTCACCTGTGGGACCTTGTCTATCGACAGGTTTGTGCCTTTCCAAATTATGTCCAGTCAACTGAATTTACCCCAGTTGGACTCCAATTAAGCTGAAGAAACATCTCAAGAATGACTTCCGTATGTGTGATTAGTTTGTGTGTGTGTATGTTTTTTGTTTGCTTGTTTTTTTGTTTTTTTTTAAGAAATGTACAAAAACTTAAAAAAAAACAACTTTTTTCACGTTGTCATTATGGGGTATTTTCTATAGAATTTTGAGGAAAATAATGAATTTCATTAATTTTGGAATAAGGCTGTAACATAGTAAAATGTGGAAAAAGTGAAGCGCTGTGAATATTTTCCAGATGCACTATAAAATTGATCCAGGCACTGTTCCTTGATCTAGTTGTGAACATTGCGCAACCCATCTGCAAATTGTCAGTGCGCGCAGGGCATCTGAACCTGAAATTAGATCATGAAGAGATGTTACAGTGCAGTCATTTTGCATGTTGAGAGATGTCCTGTGTCTTCACAAACCAAAACGATCAGGACTGAATATGCAGTAGTTTGTACTGAGTTACTTGTGAAAGTATTGTGGATCCAGTGAGTCACTCTGACTCATTAATTCTCTGCTTGCACTGTTTATCTCAGGGGAAAAACTGCCCCCAGCTGTTATTCCATTGTATTTTATGTGTCTGCTGCATAATCTGCACAGTCTACAGTCTTAATTCTGCAGAAGTGTTGCCTTAAATTTTAAGGTTATAATCTAAAATTCTTTGAATTTAGCAGGACTTGTTGCATAGACATAATGGAGTCAGTGAATCTGCACAATTTATTTATATTTTTAATTACTTTATATTCATCTCTGAGATTTTGAATTCAGATTGATTAACGTGAGGACTGCAGAAGATCCTATTTTTGGTCTTGTTGGCATCTTTTAAAATACTTTATTTGTATTGTTTTTAAAAGCTAGTATAACCAGCAGCGTTGACACAATGGGACAAATCTGGTCTTGTCAAAGTAGGCATGTATAAACTAATCCTTTTCTTTGCATGCAGTTTATGAAGACTTGTTACTAATTGCAGAGTTCTGGTGGCCACTAAGGCCTCTGCTGCTTGTTTCCAGCCGCTTTTGCTGTCAGTGTGTGACGCTAATGTTAGCGCTCACAGCCCCCAGCCCACCGTTATCTGATAGCATGCTGTTAATATTGGCTGTAGTTCTACATTTGGCTGCCAGCTGTTGATTTAGAGTCCAAACTGGATGAGTCATATCCAGAATATTCACCTGAGGACCTGTTGGTGGATGCTGCTGTTTGTGGGTCAGCGGAGCAATGACATGTTGAGCTGAGCAACAGAGTGAAAGTGCTAGGTTAGTTGGATGGAGCCAGCACTGGTATGTTCCTGGGTAGTGCGAAATAACCAAGCTACAACTGCTAGTCCTCTTAAATGAAGCAGCACCAGGAGTGGAAATTCTTGCAGTTCCTTAAATGGATGCTTGAGACTAGCACCGGTAGTGAGTTACCTCCCTTAGAAACCCATGTTAAATTGGCCAACTAGAGAGATATAAAGCAAAATGTGCACCAAATGGGCTTTTCAACATTAAATTCAAATGTCCAAAAATCCACAATCACAATGCACTTTGATATGGAGAGTGAGCGCCAGTCTCCACCTCACTTTCAAATACAGTTGTATGCAAAAGTTTGAGCACCCCTGACAGTAAATCATTGATTGTCTGGATCAGAAATTTCAGTTAAATGTATCATATAGCAAACGAACACACTGATATTTGACAAGTAAAATGAAGTTTCTAGTATTTACAAAAAGTGTGCAATAATTATTTAAACAAAATTAGGCAGGTGCATAAATTTGGGCACCCTTGTCATTTTATTGATTTGAATGCATTTAAAAGCACTAATTATTGGAAAACAAAATTGGTTTGGTAAGCTCATTGACCCTTGAACTCCTTACACAGGTGAATCCAATCATGAGAAAAGGTGTTTAAGGTGGCCATTTGCAAATGTTTCCCCTCTTTGCATCTCTTCTAATGAGTGGCAACATGGGAGCCTCTAAACAACTCTCAAATGACCTGAAATCAAAGAATGTTCAACATCATAGTTTAGGGGAAGGATACAAAAAGCTATCTCAGAGATTTCAGCTGTTAGTTTCCACTGTGAGGAACATAGTGAGGAAATGGAAGACCACACACAGGACTAGTTAAGGCCCGAAGTGGCAGGCCAAGAAAAATCTCAGATAAGGTGAAGTGAAGGATGGTGAGAACAATCATAGTCAACCCACAGACCTGCTCCAAAGACCTACAACATGATCTTGCTGCAGATAGTGTCTCTGTGTATCGTCGTTCAACTATACAGCGCACTTTGCACAAAGAGATGCTGTATGATGCTGTAATGCAGAGGAAACCTTTTCTGCATACACGCCACAAACAGAGTTGCTTCAGGTATGCTAAAGCACATTTGGACAAGCCAGCTTCATTTTTGAATAAGGTGCTGTGGAATGATGCAACTAAAATTGAGTTTTTGCTTGGTACAAGATCTGTGCTGTTTGGAATTTTACTGTCTGTTAATTTTAATATTTTTGACTTTTAAGAAGAGTGAGTGAGTATGGTCTTGATAGCCCATATTATTATTATTATCTACCTGGGAACACAGCGGGTGGGATCGGCAAGACGAAGTGCGTGCAAGTGCGTGGATCAAAGTCATGTCAGGACACCTTAAGTAGCTCACTATAGACATTAATGTTAACGGCTAACTAGCCAATTAGGTTACAGAGATGACTGTCCCTCTTAGTCATAATCTGAATAAGCCACAACCTGCTTCCTTCTCAGATGCTTCTGTTTTGCCGTTGTACTGCCGTCAAAGTCAGGTTCTGCTTTGCAGATTTTGCATTGCATGTTCTCTCTTTAATTTGGTTAAAATGTTTCCAAACTTTAGAGCCCCATTGCCGGGTAGCCATAATATTGTTAGGGGCATAACTTCAGTGGCATCACGGCTGACCCAGATTACCAGTACTGCTCATGTGCGTCAACAACAGAAAGGCAGTGGAAAGCACAGCGACAGTTTTGAGAGAAAAATAAACAATGACATTGATTATTAAATTAGTAGCTGGTGATTGTCAACGTAACCATGACTAGTCAACTAATCGTGGCAGCCCTGGTTCCAGTGATTTTTGAGGGCACTGTACATTAACTGGGGTTTTCAGCGGCCACAAAACAGTTGGTGTCTGTCATGAGCAGAGTCCAGAGCCCTGCAAGCAGAGGCCACTCGCAGTGGCTGATAGCTGTTGTGGACTGACAAAGTGTCTGGCCTTTCTTAGCATTTTGATGAAATATCTGTGATAATATGACATGTTGTGATAACAGACAAAAGAGGATTTTGGGGAGGGGATGTTCTAGTGCTAAAGTGGTGGCCTCAGTTCACACTCAGTTTCAGAAAACTTATATGATGTCATGGAGTTTGTCCAGTGTATATGCAGTCTTTGATAAAACCTCACCCCCAACACCGAGACATGAGTTTTAACCTGTTAACCTAAAGCTGTACAGCCTTTCAATTTTTTTAAAGGTTAAATCATAAAAATAATTTTCTTTGGTACCACTCTAATTTTATTTATTAGCATTTAAATAGGGGATTCCTAATATGGCATTGCCAATTTGATCAAAATTTACATTGTCTAGAAAAAAATTAGTTTACCAGAAGGGGAAAACTTCAAAAGACCAGGCAGCTTTGAAGTACTGAACAGTAGTGACCCATACAGTCTATAATAGTGACGTCATAGCAATCTATGGCATTGCTATCATAGACTCTCTGGGTCTCTCTGTATGGGACTTCTCAACAACTTGCATGAGGGATGCTGGGAATCCAGCATGGCAAAAAACATATATATCTGTATAAATTTAATATGTTTCTCATGTTTTGTAAACGTTTGTGAGAAGTAAAGCCTTCCAAATCTAAAAATACTTATTTTTGTAACCGGGTAACACCTCTGAAGTGACTTACAAGACATCTTATGGATGTTGGCGTGCATGCCCTGTCTACATGCAACACGTGAGGTCAGAGGTAACTTCCAGTAATTTCAAAACCTCATGCATGTGCACACGCATGTCCTCCGGCAGACAGTTTTAAAAGGAAAATAAAATATGGAATTCTCTCCAGGTAAAATCTTCTCTTCATTAAAATAAGCTGTAATTTTGAAACACGTTTCAACAATAAACTGTAATTATAAAGCTTGGATTTCAGTAGAAACTAAATTTTGTCAATTTTGTGAAATTTGAACAGCTGTACAGCTTTGAGTGTGTGCCTCCGTATTCCAATAAAGCGCAATCTGAGGTCGAGCATGTCAATCACAACACAGCCTGTGTCAGTACTGTGGGCCTGGGAAAAGTGTGGTTTACTCACTGCTCAGCACACTATACACTGGCTACTGTCACACTAGCACAAAGATGGAAGGAAGAGAAAGCTGTTCATGTTTTGATAGCTTAGTAGGTTTGGTGGTACTCTGGTGTAATAGCCATTACTGGTGTGATACTGATGAATATGCAATACATTGCTGATTGTGCAACACATTGAAACGTACCAGATGTGTTGTCTATGCATGATGGCTGCATTGCTTGTTGATTTTCATTTTGGTGCCTGTGTTAACACATTGCACACCTCCTGCATGCAGGAAGTGTTGCAGATGCATGTCTCACTTCATGGCTGCCGCAGCTCCTTTACAGAATTGAGCCAGTGCCTATTTTTTATGCATGATGCAGCCAGTGCTAAGCAGAAATAGGCTCATTTTGACATTGAACTGGAAACATTATTTAAACTCCTTTAGTGGCATTTCTATGACTGTTGAAAAAGTCAGACTAGGACTGGGCAATATGACCTAAAATTCGTATCGTAGTAAAAATTGAATCCCTTCACAGTAATGGTATACGAGGTCTATTAGAAAAGTATCCGACCTTTTTATTTTTCTCAAAAACTATATATATGGATTTGAATCACGTGCGATTACATCAGCCAACCTTGAACCCTCGTGCGCATGCGTGAGTTTTTTCATGCCTGTCGGTTGCGTCATTCGCCTGTGGGCAGGCTTTGAGTGAGGAGTGGTCCACCCCTCTCGTCAGATTTCTTTTGTCTGGGAACTTCCTGAGAGACTGGCGCTTTGCTTGATCAAAATTTCTTCAGAACCTGTGAGGCACATCGAAGTGGACACCATTCGAGAAATTCAGCTGGTTTTCGGTGAAAATTTTAACGGCTGATGAGAGATTATGGAGTGTTACTGTCGCTTTAAGGACTTCCCACGGAGCGGGACGTCGCGCAGCGCTCCGAGGCGCCGTCGTCAGCCTGTTTGGAGCTGAAAACCTCCAAATTTAAGCCTCTGTTGACCCAGGACGTCGTGAGAGAACAGAGAACTTTCAGAAGAGGTCGGCATCAGCAGTTTATCCGGACATTCCACTGTTAAAGGAGATTTTGTAATGAAAGACGTGCGGACGGATTGGCGCATCGGCAGGCAGCCGACGCGGCGCGCCGCCACAGGAAAAACACCTCCGTGTTGATAACCATTTGTAAAAACCAGGCAGCTTTTGATGGCTTTCAGTTGAGTGAGTAGCCTTAAGGACAAGTTGGAACATGTCCAGCTGTTGAACAATTTCTCAGATACTCACTCAACCACTCCTTACTCAAAGCCTGCCCACAGGCAAATGACGTAACCAACAGGTGTGAAAAAACTCACACATGCGCACGAGGGTTCAAGGTTGGCTGATGTAATCGCACGTGATTCAAATCCATATATTTTTTGAAAAAAATAAACAGGTAGGATACTTTTCTAATAGACCTCGTATGTCGTGATAAACGTAAGTGTAAAAATTATAATGGAACTATTTCTGAATGGGTTATATAGTCCCTTAGCAAAGCTAAATTGATAAAAATAAATAAAAAACAACAACAACAACAAAAACAGGTATAATGTAGTTTTCCAAACATTCATTGTGCAGATCTCAAAACTCAAAATTAAAACTCAGCACTCTGTGGTGCAAAATTGTGCAAATGAACACAAACACCATTTTTATAACTTAGAATGCAAACATAAATTGTAAATTTCAAATACATGGACAAATATAGCAAAAAAAAAACCCCCCAACAAAATTATATACAACTGTTTACATTAAAATGCAGGAAATGCTTCAGGCGTTTTTTTGTACAACTGTGTTCATGCAATAAGATGCCACACAAGTTATATTTGTGCCACTCAGAAAAACAATTCATGTCCAAAGCAAGACCTTTCTGTCTTGTGTTGGATGTGCAATTTTAGATGTTGGAATGACCTCACACTTTCATTCCTGCTTCTGTCCAGCTGGAGGCAATGTTAGTATTTTTGACTGCCTTTGGTGGCATTTTGTCCAGAAGGTCCTCAGAGACTACCCTACGTGTGTTGGTGAGCCTGATTGGCTTAGATCGTGCGTTTCCACCATTGATAAAAGGGAAGGTGTCTTTTTTTTTTTCCTGCTTCTCCTGCCTCGAGACGGAGGTAAATGAGGAAATGAGACTGTTTGCTGCAGCTTTCTGCAAATATGGCCACCTAACATGGCTATAAATTCACATTATTAATCATAATTCATGTTGTAGTAGGCTTACTAACAGAATTTTAAAACTGGTATAGAGTTTGAAGTGTGCACCATTTTATTTATTTATTTTATTTATTTATTTTATTTTATTTTTAATCAGCTCTCCCCTTCCATGGTCTCTGTGCTTGCATCAGCAAGCGTTATTACGATCGGTCGGTGGAGTTCAAATCTCTACTGCAGGCCAAATTTATATAATTTTATAACATCTGCTACATTTTCTGGACATCCCATAGACATGAAAAATGTTTAAGCACATTTTGTTCAAAACCTTGAAGGGACTGCATTTATATAGCGCTTTTCCATCTGCATCAGATGCTCAAAGTGCTTTAGAATAATGCTTCACATTCAGCCCGATGTCAGGCTGCTGCCCTGCAAGATGCTCACTACACACCGGGAGCAACTAGGGGATTAAGGACCTTGTCCAAGAGCCCTTAGTGATTTTCCGGTCAGGCTGGGATTTGAACCGAGGATCCTCTGGTCTCAAAGCCAACGCTTAACCACTAGACCATCACCTCCCCATACAACTAGACAAAAGGACAAAAGGCTGCAGTGTGGAATAGTTCTAAAGAATGAGACATGTTCAACTTAATTTATGTGGAATACGTTTATGGCAGCAGGGGTGGGGGGTTCCAAGAATGCATTTATTTGTTTTTTTTTTTTTAAGTCATATCAAAAAGACCAGAAAATGTCACACAGATCCATCCAAAACTTTGAGATAAAGACAAAACAAAGTAAAATCTTAAAACATAAACAGTTCAGCAGCAGACATCACTTGTGTGCTCCACACAGTTTTGTATTCTTAACAAAACGTGCTTCTTCTTCCGAAAGCATGGAACCAGCCGTGTTTGTGGTTTGTGCCTCGGCATTGCGTCGTGCGTCAATAAAAGACACAGTGGAACAATAATTCTGCATGGCTCTGTGTGTGAACACTACAGGCGCGAAATCAGAGACACCACTTCCATGTATGTAATAATTATTATTCAGTCTTATTGAGATGTATGCAATGTTGTTTTTTTTTTTTTTTTGTGGGTTACAAAGAGGCAGAGATGGACATTTGTTCATAGCAAAATACACTAATTTGGTTTCAAAGCCAAATTAAAGCCATATTACATTTGGAGACTAAAAACAACCCAAATTGACTCTGTGTACTGCAGGAAATCATGAAGTCGACACAGGTGGACTGACCTTCAGCCAGGTAATCCTCAGGACCTTAGGTTATGTCACTTTTATGCCTAAAAATAGCTCTGAATCTGTGTATTTTTCAGACGCTTTATGTCTAAGGTTGTTTTTATCACGTACATCAGGACTTGCACAAGCTAAAGAGTTGGAAGAAATAATTCATAATCTGATATATAATTTTAGCAGATGCCTAAACTTGACCTATTTTAAGGTCACATTCTGGTTCCTATTTTTATGCTCGTACAGCCGAGGGTATTTTAGCATTGTGTTATATTTTGTTTTTAGTAAGTTTACAGTAGTGTTCAGAATAATAGTAGTGCTACGTGACTAAAAAGATTAATCCAGGTTTTGAGTATATTTCTTATTGTTACATGGGAAACAAGGTACCAGTAGATTCAGTAGATTCTCACAAATCCAACAAGACCAAGCATTCATGATGTGCACTCTTAAGGCTATGAAATTGGGCTATTAGTAAAAAACAAAAAGTAGAAAAGGGGGTGTTCACAGTAATAGTAGCATCTGCTGTTGACGCTACAAACTTAAACATTTTATGTTCAAACTGCTTTTTTAGCAATCCTGTGAATCACTAAAGTAGTATTTAGTTGTATAACCACAGTTTTCATGATTTCTTCACATCTGCGAGGCATTAATTTTGTTGGTTTGGAACCAAGATTTTGCTCGTTTACTAGTGTGCTTGGGGTCATTGTCTTGTTGAAACACCCATTTCAAAGGCATGTCCTCTTCAGCATAAGGCAACATGACCTCTTCAAGTATTTTGACATATCCAAACTGATCCATGATACCTGGTATGCGATATATAGGCCCAACACCATAGTTGGAGAAACATGCCCATATCATGATGCTTGCACCACCATGCTTCACTGTCTTCACTGTGAACTGTGGCTTGAATTCAGAGTTTGGGGGTCGTCTCACAAACTGTCCGCAGCCCTTGGACCCAAAAAGAACAGTTTTACTCTCATCAGTCCACAAAATATTCCTCCATTTCTCTTTAGGCCAGATGATGTGTTCTTTGGCAAATTGTAACCTCTTCTGCACGTCTTTTATTTAACAGAGGGACTTTGTGGGTGTTTCTTGCAAATAAATTAGCTTCCAGCTTGATCATCCTGGAGCTGATGAATGGGTGAGCCTTTGCCATTCTGGTTATTCTTCTATCCATTTTGATGGTTGTTTTCCGTTTTCGTCCACGTGTCTCTGGGTTTTTTTTTGTCCATTTTAAAGCATTGGAGATCACTGTAGATGAACAGCCTATAAAATTCTGCACCTGCGTATACGTTTTCCTGTCTCCAATCAACTTTTTAATCAAACTACGCTGTTCTTCTGAACAATGTCTTGAACGTCCCATTTTCCTCAGGCTTTCAAAGAGAAAAGCATGTTCAGCAGGTGCTGGCTTCATCCTTAAATTCATCCTGATTCACACCTGTTTGTTCCACAAAATTGATGAACTCACTGACTGAATGCCACACTACTATTATTGTGAACACCCCCTTTTCTACTTTTTTTTTTTACTAATAGCCCAATTTCATAGCCTTAAGAGTGTGCATATCATGAATGCTTGGTCTTGTTGGATTTTTGAGAATCTACTGAATCTACTGGTACCTTGTTTCCCATGTAACAATAAGAAATATATTCAAAACCTGGATTAATCTTTGTAGTCACATAGCACTACTATTATTCTGAACACTACTGTATATCGTGTGTCCGATGTCACATGTGCAGAACGCAGCCAGTTTGTTCACGCTTGTGATATCAGGGCAACAAGATCCCCCACGCAGCCAGAAATATTAATGGTTTTAATGAAAAATGCCATATGCCCATTAATTTGTAAATCAGTCATTTTGGTGCATCTCCACCTCCAAACCAACCGTCCAACACAGCAAAGGTAAATCTGTGCTGTCCATAGCTCCATGGACTAGGCATGTGAATCTCATCACTGACAACGATCCAATACACATCTCAATATACTACCAGCGATACGATACATATAGTAATATGATATGATGCGATACGATTCACCTCTGTTCCTGATCCGATTTGATATGTATTTGATGGTGTTTCAATTCCTCACAATGGTACGATGCAATTTAAATTGAAAATTAATAGCTGCAATTCAGTATGGTACTATGGTATTCTTCTGATTCTACTAGAGGCAGATAATTTGTTTTACTCCTTATAAGCAGCAAATTTACCAGATTCAACATTAAGGAACAGGAATCGGTTCCCTCATATTTGGAACCTGTTTGGTCACACTGTCAGAACTTAAACAGTAAAGTAACAGCAAGACAACTTCACTCTTAGTGAGTGACTTACAGTGAGTCACTCATTGACAGAGCACCGCCTTGGCAAAAGTAATGCGAGATGCTTTTCATACCAGTTTTGCGAGTTAGGGGGCGCAGCGACAGCCACGGCATTGTTTCCAAATGACCTGCGTCTTGTCAAGTTTCCCATCTTTTTTAAAATAAAGCCAAAATAATTCCATATGCCTAATTTAAATGTTTTAAGTGCGTCAAAAATCTCGTAAAATTGTTTGTGCCATTGTTGTGGGCCTCCATTTTGATATAGATTTGTTGTGGTAGAAATGTGCTTTGCTTTCAGGCTTCTGTCCGCAGTGCATTCAGTGTGCGTCGGAAAAATGAGATTTGATTGGTTTTATGTCACATGACAGATTATTCATACCATTTGCTGTTGTGTTTCATTGACCGTGCAATAGTTCTTTTTCAGTGTGCAATTTTGGTGCTATATGAAATGTGCTGTTGCCCACCCCGACCACCGCACATGCTAACACTACTGGGGGTGGTGTTTACCTAAACATGGTGCGGTTTGTTTTGCTGGTGGACGATGATTTAAAGGAGCTAATTGACGCTGCTAATTCTTCTAACACACGCAACAAAAAAAAAATCCACCAGGCGGTAAGCCATCTGGAGGCAAGAAAAAGAGGTATTAGGATGAAGAGGATGAACTTAAGAGAAAAATATGGACAAATTTCTGATGCGATTTTTCACCGGCGTGAGGAACGCAAACAGCAGTCTATACACAAAGTCGGTGGACGGCACCATGGTCTACTGAGAACAATTTTGGACTCCTATTTAAAGTTTATGTTCAACTATTAAGCACCAGTGATGAAGACTAAAATGTAAGTCCCTTTTCACTTGTTTTTAAATTAATAAAATATCAAATGACAACTATCTATTTTTGCCATTATATAAAACAAATAGTTTTTCCATTCTTCCAATGGAATGAATATTTAATTTGGTGAAATATTCATACCGTTGAACTCATAAACATTCATTATTTATATATTAATAAATGCACATTTTTGCAGTTATATGGGCGTATATAAAAGCATGCTGAAAGTGAGCATATAATGGCATTAATGGCTGCGTTAGCATTGTTAGAGGACTTTGCAAATGGTGCAATCTGATGTGAGTGTATTCAAGGAACACGAGGATTTACTTGCAAATGACGATAATTGGCTCATAAGCTAATTTCGAATACCAAAGCCACTGTTACTGGAGTTGCATGCAGAACTGCGGCCGGCCCAGAGTGCAATATGGAGCAGAGCCAGGGGTTGTCTGTGCCCACACAGGTGCTGACCACGCTGCACTTCCTGGCAACAGGATCATTCCAGCATGAGCTGGCCAGTCGGTCAGGAGTGTGCCAGTCAACCTTGAGCCGAGTCAGGCCAGCTGTGTGGAATACAGTTATCCAAATGTCATCCATGTACATCACATTCCAACTTGACAGTGCAATTTGCAGCAAGAGACAGTTTAGACACCATCATATGATGAATTTGTTTTTGTTAATAGGAAACGTTTTCCATTCCATCAATGGCTAAATCATTTGTGATGCGCAAATGCATCTAACTAACATAGTGGCGAGGCAGCTTGGTTCAACCCATGAGTCATTCATCCTGACTAACAGCGTGGTTGGGGCAGCCCAGTCTCACATTTTTCTTTTCATGTTCCCATCACAAGATGAGTGACATTTCCATGACATGGTTGTTTTTATTTACTCTTGTAACCCTAATCCCTTCTCCTAACCTTAATCATAACATAGCGTAAGTGTACCCTTTAAGCCCACTTTAAACTTTGATGTCAATTTACAAAAAAGGAAAATATATATTTTGTCATCCATTACTTCATCCAATCAAATGGTTTGTTACTTCTGACATTTTTTATTGCATACAAATCACATTTTCCATTGTTGATTTAGCCCGACCCCATAGTATACAGTCCCGGGACCCCTGACTAGAAAACAACCAAAAACGTTGGTGTTTTGGGACCTGTCAGATTTCATTCATTTTCAGAAAATTTCAGCCACATATCTGGTAAGTACATTAATATGTGAAATAACAGGTAAATGTGCTAATTTTGATTATAGATAAATAGTATTTTGCCAAATTATATGATTTCCCTTCAAATAGAAAGATGAGTTTTATGAGCGTGGAAACATAGCTAATCTCATGCCGAGCCCTGTTAATGCTACTCTGCCGCAAGAACTAAGGATGTCAGCTACAAATATTAAGCATTTCATTATTCATTTAACTTTGATATTTAGATAAATGCACCATAAATTTTTCAGTGGAGCTGGTTAATTTCATAAACTAACTTTTCTTTACAGGTCGGCTTAAATGGTACATCCCATCAAAATGCAAGCAAACTACAGTGAGCACATGTTCATATTCAGTGACAAAAACTTTATATGGCTGAATGTGTGCACAGTAGTAACTGCTGTAATGTTTGATGCAAACTGCAACCCCAATTCCAATGAAGTTGGGACGTTGTGTAAAATATATATATATAAAAAAAATTAGTTTTGCAAATCCTCGTCAATGTATATTCAATTGAATACACCACAAAGACAAGATATTTCATGTTCAAACAGATAAACTTTATTGTTTTTGTGCAAATATTTGCTCATTTTGAAATGGATGTCTGCAACACGTTTCAAAAAAGCTGGGACAGTCATATGTTTACCAGTGTTACATCACCTTTCCTTCTAACAACACTCAGTAAGCGTTTGGGAACTGAGGACACTAATCCCATTGTTGCTTGATGTATGACATCAGTTGTTCAACAGTCCGGAGTCTCCGTTGTCGTATTTCGTGCTTCATAATGCGCCACACATTTTCAATGGGCGACAGGTCTGGACTGCAGGCAGGCCAGTCTAGTACCCGCACTCTTTTACTACGAAGCCACGCTGTTGTAACACGTGCAGAATGTGGCTTGGCATTGTCTTGCTGAAATAAGCAGGGACGTCCCTGAAAAACACGTTGCTTGGATGGCAGCATATGTTGCTCCAAAACCTGGATGTACCTTTCAGCATTGATGGTACCATCACAGATGTGTAAGTTGCCCATGCCATGGGCACTAACACACCCCCATACCATCACAGATGCTGGATTTTGAACTTTGCGCTGGTAACAATCTGGATGGTCTTTTTCCTCTTTTGTCTGGAGGACACGACATCCATGATTTCCAAAAAAAATTTTAAATGTGGGCTCATCAGACCACAGCACACTTTTACACTTTGTGTCTGTCCATTTCAAATGAGCTCGGGCCCAGAGAAGGTGGCGGTGTTTCTGGATGTTCTTGATGTATGGCTTTCACTTTGCATGGTAGAGTTTTAACTTGCACTTGTAGATGTAGCGACAAACTTTAACTGACAATGGTTTTCTGAGGTGTTCCCATGTGGTGAGATCCTTTACACAATGATGTTGGCTTTAATGTAGTGCCGCCTGAGGGATTGAAGGTCATGGGCATTCAGTGTTAGTTTTCGGCCTTGCCGCTTATGTGTAGAAAGTTCTCCAGGTTCTATGAATCTTCAGATTATATTATGGACTGTAGATGATGGAATCCCTAAATTCCTTGCAATTGAACATTGAGAAACATTGTTCTTAAACTGTTGGACTATTTTTTTCACGCAGTTGTTCACAAAGTGGTGATCCTCGCCCCATCTTTGCTTGTGAACGGCTGAGTCTTTTGGGGATGCTCCTTTTATACCCAATCATGACACTCACCTGTTTCCAATTAACCTGTTCACCATTCATCAACTTTCCCAGTCTTTTGAAATGTGTTGCAGGCATCCATTTCTAAATTAGCAAATATTTGCACAAAAACAATAAAGTTTATCAGTTTGAACATTAAATATCTTGTCTTTGTGGTGTATTCAGTTGAATGTAGGTTGAAGAGGATTTGCAAATCATTGTATTCTGTTTTTATTTACATTTCACACAATATCCCAACTTCATTGGAATTGGGGTTGTATATTTAGGCTCCATGCATAGTTTTGTGAGCATATCATACATTTTGAAAGGAAAGCATTGGCTTTTTTAAGCGTTCCTCACGGCAGAACCGTTTAAACCCAGCATGCTCCATTTAAGCCCACCTCATGTGTTTCAGTAGAGAATTTCCTCTAGTACAAGTTAAATACATTTTCTCTGTTCAAAAGTGTTTAAGCATAACAGTTCACTGTGTGACTTTAAATTACTGATCTACTTTACTAGACACAGGTTAGGTGGATTGAAAACTTTAAATTGTCCGTAGGTGTGGATGCAGGTGTGAATGTGTTTGTTTATATGTGGCCCTGCGACAGACTGACGTCCTGTTCAGGGTGCACCTCGCCTCGCGCTCTGACTACTGGGATAGGCTCCAGCTCCCCTGTGACCCTTAATTGGACTAAGCGGTTGAAGGTGTGTGTGTGTGTGTGTGTGTGTGTGTGTGTGTGTGTGTGTGTGTGTGTGTGTGTGTGTGTGTGTAGATAGATAGAGAGACGGATAAACAGACAGACAGACTATAGTTCTTAAGCACATTTTCTGTGGCTGTAACTTTTAATATAACTCGATGCTAAAATACCCTCGTCCGTATGAGGATTGTCTTTTTTTACAATTTGCAGTTGTTTAATTGGTATCCCAGTGTAAACTACATATGCCTACAGAATAGGACTGCATTACAAACCACAGGTTGGTGAGGGTTCTAATTAATACCTAGAACTGGTAATTGGATCCAAGCACACTCCCGTTCTGGTCCACAATTCATATAGTGGCTGTAAAGGTGCTACATACATACATACATACATACATACACACAGACACGTTTGTGTGTGTGTATGTATGTATGTGTGTGTGTATGTATGTGTGTATATATATATATATATATATATATATATATATATACACACACACACACAGACTTTTTCACTCATGGTTAGTGGTTGGATGAAGTCATTTATTGCCAAACAACTACGTTTACTCTTTTTAAATCATAATGACATCAACTTCCCAAATTACCATGATCAAAGGTTTACATACACCTGTTCTTAATACTGTGTATTGCCCCCTTTAACATCTGTGACAGCTCGTTGTCTTTTGTGGTCTTTGTGGTCGAGGCTCTCTGATGGTGAAGCTGCCACTGAATATGTTTCAGACTTTATTTACATCATTTATGAAGAAATACAAACAGTATGGCACTCTATGGTAGATCTGTGTGGAGTAGACAGTTCTCAAAAACTGAGTGACTGTGGAAGAAGCAGAAGAGTGAGGAAAGCCACCAAGACATCCAGACAACCCAGAAGAAGTTATAGGCTTCTGTGGCTGTGATTGGAGAAATTGTGCACAGTGCAAACTTTGCATTGTGCATCACCACTCTTGGCTTCATAGGATTTTCTTTCACCAGAACAGATTAAATCTAAACTTGCATCTCAGATGTACCTTTTGGCAATTTGTAGCTAAACATTCGGGTCTTCTTTTTAAGAAAATCCTCCTCTATACCACTTCATCATGAAGCTGTGTAACTGATGATACATAATGTAACACAGATAGACAGACAGACGCAAAGCCTTCACAATACCAGATGGCCACATTGCAGGCAAAAATTGACAGAATATTTTCTGTATGGTCTGCTGACGTCATAAGATGAAAATACCAAACTGCAGTTATCGAAGTATGAGTTGAGTTGTCTTACTGGTTCTGATGTTGTTGCAGTTATACTTTGTTTTGGCTGTATAAGAGGTGGTGATCAAGCTCCTTTCATGTTCACAGGAGCAAACATGAAAACGACACTTAAATCCAGCACAGCCTCTAAGCATCCAGCTCGTCTGGAGCCATGACAGATATTTTTACCTGAGCAGATTCTGCTGCTCCCAGACTAGTGGATCCAGTTGCAGCCCTGTTCAGAGAGCTCGGACAGCCACGCCCACTGAGCATGCAGGGTGTAGTCACGGTGACCTGGATGAAATGTTGAACTAGTTTTTGAGCAGCTGAGGATCAGACGTGTGTTGATTATAGGCGTGTTGTGCTGCAGGCGTGCAACAGTACATGCACTAATAATAATATCTATCACGATTGCTACAGTGACAGAAATAAATCTGCACTTTTATGTACAAGTACAAACTTGTCAAGTCTCTGTTGCCTTGAGGTACACGACAGCAAAAGCACAGGGTCAAGACGCATCCTTTTACCAAAATTCTTAATGCGATATAAGCAGTACAGATTCCAAAAACCTGTACAAACCCAGAGAGGTCAGGAGAGTTTAGGGCGCCAAACTTCACATGTGAGGAATTATTTAGCTTTTGTGATGCAGGCTGTAATGGTTAAAAAAAATAATTATAATAATAATCTTTTTTTTCTGTGCTCAGCCTTCCCACTGGTCTGATTGCTTATCAAAAGTAAAGGTTTTTGTCCAGCAAGTAGTTTTCATTTGTTTTTAAAAATGTCTGGCACAAGTAAAGTCTGTGCTTTGAAGGCACTTTTGAAAGGATAATGTGCTGTGAATTCAACATTCCCAAATACTTAGACATAGGGATGGGTATCGAGAACCAGTTCCTTTTGGGTATCGTTAAGAAATGATTCGATGACATCAATAAGCTTTGTGCTTAACGATTCTGTTATCAGTCCTTCAGAGTGGCCGTTGTTTTGGCGGGTGTTTGTCAGGAAAATGATAATTTCTCAACATTGATTACAGACCCTGCAGCGGGTCCTTAATCAACTTTTCTGCAGCGCGGCTTTGCTTTGAACCTTGAACCAATCGAAGCGTGGTTCGCAGATTGAAGCAATGCTTCGGTTGATTGCTTCGTTTATTTCTTTCCTTCGCTTAATTTTCCCCCGCTAAAACCCTAAAGAGCATACGTCTGTGAGTATTATTTACCTTTTCTATGTTAAACCGACCTGTTATGGTCTTCTGAAACAGTTGATAGATGTATTTTATAACTTAAAAACAGGAGCGATGCTAACACGTTAGCATGTCTATGGCATTTTCAATGTTAAAAGTTAGCATTTAGCAATTGCAGCCGTCATCACGTTCGGGTGCATTTGTTTTCAAATTGTAATATTCCTTACATTTATTTTTGCTTATATATTAATAATCTAATGATTATTATATACAATTTTAGAGAAAGAGACAAAAAGAACCTGAATAGAAACACAACAGAAAATATATAATAGCAATTAACAATGAACATAAATAAATAAATACATACAGAAATAAATGTTTCCTGTGAACACCTAGTGACTCTCACACCTCCATTTTATCCCTGTCTTATTTAAGTTTAATGACAGTTTGTTTCGGTCAAACCATATTTTCAGTTTGTTAATTTCTTCAGTGATTTCCTCCAGAACTATCTGCCAAACTAGAAAACTGTGCATCCTAGTAAGAGCAGAATACTACTGGAATGAATCCGAATAAGGAAAGTTGTATTTTTTTTTTTTTTTTTTTCTCACCTAAATGGATTCAGCACTCACTGCAGTTTATTGTCTGGAATAGTCCCAGATTGCATTTCAGAGCTTCTAGAATTCAAACATTTTCGTGCAGGTAGTGTTGGGGGGTAATTTTGGGTTTCAGCTTTTTTTGTTTTTCACCACTTTCATCCCTGAATATGAGTTGTGATTCACTTTTGTGTGGATTAAAGTTACTAACTGGGACTCGTCTCGTTGCGAGAAAGAAACGACAAACATCCTCCGTTCTGTTCACACAGCTCCAAACGTTGCGCGGCTCTCTGACAAGTCAAGATAGAACGATAGAATTCAGTCTGAATTAATAACTTCAAAGTGAAACACAGTTTTGTTTATTTTTATTTATGTCCAGAGATCAACGATACAGTGACTAATCTCATATTTATTTACTTTAAGACTCAAGGAAATACATAGAAAACCTGTAAAGCCTACTTTTAGTACAAAATTCACAAGAGGTATCGATAAGTAATCGGATCAATAAGCAGAATCGATAATGGGATCGATATTGATAAAACCTTATCAATACCCATCCCTACTTAGGCAACTGATCACAAATATCTTGGAATGTGTGAAAAGGGGAGTTGGAAAAGTAAAGATGAACTTGTGGGAGTGCAGTCAGTATCAGTATAACACTAAGAACTTAAATCATAACAACATATTCACAACTGTTAGCTGCACATGTAGGTCGCAGTAAAATTCAGAAGCATATGCTATTTTCTGTGAGCCACAAACAGAAACGGCAACCCAGTGACAGTGAGTCAGCTCTCGAATGCACAAAATAAGTTAGATCCCATTTTTAGCTTACCTGGACTGAAGGTCCAATGGGCGTATGCCGTGGGTCACTTGTCTGTTGGCTGAGGTGTGTTTAAACTTCTTCTCTGAAACCACTGTTCCTACCCATGAGGACACCAAAGTTTGTTCGTTGCATTCTGATCCAATGTCAAATATGGCCGCCATCTTGAAAATCTCATATACGTATAGCCATTTGTCAGCCATTCATGCAGCAGTTGAGCCGAAATTTGCTACTTGGGTAGCAATAGACAAGCCCAAAATGAAATTTGATGGTTTTTGCGAATTTTTAGCTCACCTGAACCAAAGGTCAGGTGGACAGACAGACAGTGAATGCCTCCATCTACATTCCAAATTCCAACATGTACCGTAGTGTTCAGAATAATAGTAGTGCTATGTGACTAAAAAGATAATCCAGGTTTTGAGTATATTTCTTATTGTTACATGGGAAACAAGGTACCAGTAGATTCAGTAGATTCTCACAAATCCAACAAGACCAAGCATTCATGATATGCACACTCTTAAGGCTATGAAATTGGGCTATTATTAAAAAAAAGTAGAAAAGGGGTGTTCACAATAATAGTAGCATCTGCTGTTGATGCTACAAACTCAAAACTATTATGTTCAAACTGCTTTTTTAGCAATCCTGTGAATCACTAAACTAGTATTTAGTTGTATAACCACAGTTTTTCATAAGAAATATACTCAAAACCTGGATTAATCTTTTTAGTCACATAGCACTACTATTATTCTGAACACTACTGTGTGTGTGTGTGTGTGTGTGTGTATATATATATATATATATATATATATGTGTGTATATATATATGTGTATATATATAGCCAACAGTGAACAATATAAAAATGATATGGTCACATATCATCACACTTTCTTTTTTCGTTGTTTCACACACACACACACACACACACACACACACACACACACACACACACACACACACACACACACACACACACACACACACACACACACACACACACACACACACACACACACACACACACACACACAAAGAAAACTAACCAATTACAAAGAATATAACAGGGGAGGTGACAGCCCAAGAAGGGCCCAATAGGAGCTGAAGGTCGCTTAATACTGCAGCTGGCAGAACTCGCTGCAAAATCCAGGGTGGGGATCTTCAGAATATAAACCCCACAGCTCTCCCAACCTGCCATGTCCAACATAACCTGGTGGTATATCAATAACAAAAAAATGACACATATTGTTGTTGTTGTATCAAATAATTCTTATATAAACTAAGGCAGCACAATTTCCTCAGATGGTTCACTGGACAAAGAAATAACCTCCAGGTCAGCATGAGGTCATCTCAGAGTGAAAGTCCTCCAGCAGAAGGGCATTCGGCTGACCACCAAGCTGAAGATTTACAAAGCTGTGGTCCTGTCAACACTTCTGTATGGATGTGAAACATGGACTTTATACCGACGACACATCAAACAATTTGAACAGTCCCACACAAGGTCGCTTTGTGCAATCATGTGCATCCGCTGGCAGGACAGAGTTTCCAACCTGGAGGTTCTTGAGAGGGCAAAGTCAAAGAGCAGGCAATGCTAATCCAAGTCCAGCTATGCTGGAGCGACCACGTCATCAGAATACAAGACCACTGCATCCCAAAACAACTGTTGTACAGTGAGCTGAGAGAGGGTACAAGAAAAACTGGAAGACCAAAGCTGAGGCTCAAAGACACCCTGAAAAACAAGCTCAACTGGTGCGAACTCGAACCTCGTGACCTGGAACCAGCTGCAGACAGAGGGGGCTGGAGATCTCTGATCTACAGTGACGTGAAAGCCTTCAAAGAAGACGGACAACACCTACTCGAGTCTGCAAGAGAGAGAGAGACGTCACAGGGCTGCATCAGCCCGCATCCTGACAACCGACCACCAATGTCCAACCTGTGTGAGACTCTGCGCTTCAGGTTTTGGACTGCAGAGCCATATGCACTGCCATCACTGACACTTTGCTTACAAAGTCATCATTGGATCCGATGGACTACCAAGATACTATTCATGAGCATGGTGTTAATATAGTTTTTGTTGCAGACAGTCATTTTACTTGTGAATTCTGTTAAAAGCACAGTGTGACTACCTGGCATGCAGCTTTTGAAGGTGGAGTTACACTCAGTGCAGTTTTCTACAGAGTACATGACGTAGAATTTGTCTTTGTACCTACTAGAGAAGTTGCTCCAAGTAGCAACACCTGTCTAACATAAAATGGGAGATTATCAAACTGGATGTTCTTGTGAGAAATGTGCCGAGATGTTGAAAGTCAGCATCTATAAAAAGCATAATTCTTACGCTGTTAAGCCACCGAAAGTGTGCTCTCTTCCTGAAAGACCGATCTGTGACAGTGTCTCTGAAAGAGGAGCACACTAAGGTCATAAGTTCAGCAGTGCTGCATCACCATCCTGGAGGACCATTTCAGGAAATCTGTTCTCCAGACAAATTCTTGGTATCTGAAAAGGATACAGAAGAATGTCAAAATGACTTATTGTACATTTTCATTAAAGGGATTTTAGAATAATTTACTTTATGGGTGATTCTTTAACTACGGGCACTATTGGCCTTGTAAATGTAATTTCCACCACACCATTGCCTTACAATATAAAGCGCCTTGGGGCAACTGTTTGTTGTGATTTGGCGCTATATACATGTGCTCTGATGTCACTGTTTCTCTCCATAGAAACTACCCAAACAATCTTTCATACAAACTGTTTAGGGACATTACAGTGTTGTGGTGGAAATTACGGCAATAGTGTGGGACAACTACATTTTGTTTAAAAAAATCACAACAGTTGTATGACATTGAATACCCCAATTATGTTTTGATTATTTTACTGATATTTTATTCAGAGATATTTTAAAACATTAGAAAAAACGTTTCTTTACCATTCATTTTTATCATTGAAGATCAAAAGTCTGGGTGTGGGACAAGCACAAAATGGCAATATTTGCATATAATGATGCTGAAAAAAGGTGAAAAAGTCATCATAGACTACTAGAACAAATTTCTTAACACACTTTCATTGTAAAGATAACTATAAAAGTGTGAAATTTTCCCGTTTTTCTGTTTTTCATACAATATGATCAAAGGACATAAGTGCCCATAGTCTAAGAATCACCCTTATACATCATGCTCAGCTCCTCAATGACCTCCAGGATCCCCCGCTGATGTACAGTTTCTTGAATGAGCGCATCATTTATTATTTCGGTAGTTCATTAGGTAGACTAGCAAGTAGTATTTTGACCCAAACATTCAGTCTGGTTAACTTCAACCACACTCACTGACTCTTCCAGAGGGCTTGTTCTGGGCCTCTTCACCTGCTCCATATCCACCGCTATCTGTACACAAATACAACAGAGCATATTAGAACCACAAGGCCATAAAACCCAAATTACCCACAGGCTTTGATTTGTCAACAACCAAACTATCAAGATGTGAGCCTGACACTGGAATCTGCAGCTTTCCTTTTCTTTGCCAATCTTTACAAGAGAAAGACTATTTTATGTCATGTCCTTGAGATTAGAAATACAATACTTTTATCTGCATGCCTTTTACAAATATGTTACACATTTTTATGTTACAGTTGCAAATGTGATAATGAAATCATACCAGAAAACTGAATGACCGGAGAGGAGCAGCAGGCAACACCAGGACCCGACTGTGGCCATGTCATGCTGGAAATACAATAATACAAACACTGAAGTCATGTTGTACAAAACAATGCCCAACAATGTATTTGGGCATTATCTGAAATTGAAATCTGCACCCGGCACAATGTACAGAGCATACTGTAATAAAAACAGAACACCTACCAGTACAAATCCTGTAAAAACATTCTAACCTGTGTTACACCGCTATTTATCGAAGCTGAGATCTACAGCCAGATACTAAACACCTTGAAAAGTACTGGGTGACCGTATTCAACATTTGTGAGACAACAACTATCAGAAGATTGCAACACGCATCACTACCTCTGTCTCTTCAGTGGTTCTGGGCAACAAATCCACCAACCAAAAATTACAGGTGGATATTTAAAGGTATCCTTGATTGTATATGAGAATGCCAGTGGGGCAAAGGGGGCAGTGACGGTGCCCACAGCACACCGTGCATCTCCTCACCTGCAGTGGGTTTGTTGTTTTAAAGCTGAAGTGGACCTGAATAACCAATATAGGAAAATCAGTCTGCAATCAACAAGTGATGTAGCTTTTTTTTTTTTTTTTTTACTGTTAATTCCTTTTTCTCGAATGGGGGTACAATACAAATTTGCCTGTTATATTAATTTTCATTCAATTATTTATTTATAATCCACATGGAAACACAGTCTAGATTTAAATCACAAATCATGTTTCACTGCAATACAAAAGAGATTGGGGGGGGGGGGGCGGCGGCAATATTTTACCAGCACATTTGACAAAAATGAATTAAAAATAAACTTGCATTGTTGTGTTTTCCAGCACTCATATTGTCAAACTTAAAAGCATAGAACACATAATGGCAATTACCTGCTGCCTTAAAATTTTGTATTTTGTCCCATGCTGTGTTGGATAAAATGGTAAATTTAACAGTTTCTGGATAGATAGTATTTAAAAAAAAAAGCCTTCTCGGGTAATTTACCTGTGATGCCGCTGTGTCCTTTGATGAACTAGTCTGCTTTTCTTGGTTTGATTTACTGTCTGCTAGATTTTTACCCTGGAGACTCGCTGTTGTACACGCAAACCTCAAGTCAGTTTAAGTAACGCTGCTGTGACAAACCGGACATTTGGTTACCAGAGAAAAGGAGAGATTATGATGATATATGATGCGAGTTTCTGTTTTGGAATGTAAGAGCACGGGGGGGCGTGGCGTGGCTTACGTTCACAAGATGCGTGCCATGAAACAAGCGCTATGACACGAGAGTCTGCAGGCTGCAGCGATACCAGTCTCCCCGGATTACTCAGTTGTTTGGTCCATAAAATATGAAAAAAAAAATATTGAGAAGTGTCAGACAGTGTTATGCAGACTCCAATGTGATGCCTTCAAATGTCTTGTTTTGTCCACAGCTCAGATATGTTCCATTTACTGCCAGATAGGTGTCAAGCAAATGTCACAGAAGTCACTGCTTCCTCACAGGCACCCATTGTGACAAAAGCACGGAATGGATGAAATGGTGAAATAAAACAAATTATTCAAATTTAAGAAATCAAAGAATGTGGATTTTTTTTTAAAAAGCTGAAAACAATTACTTGATTATCAAAATAGTTGTTAATTAATTTATTAGTAATTTTATTCATTGATTAATTGACTTGTAATTGAAGCAGATTATCATTAAACCGGGGCATCTGCTGTTGATTCTGACTGAAAAAAGCAGGTGCTTCAAGTTTAGTAGTCTGGCAGATAAGGGGGGAAAAATCATTCACTGATTGAAACAAGTGTCAGAATTTGGGTAAAAGTAGATTTTTGCCTCCTGGTTCGGATAAGATGAGGACACACGTGAACCGAGGTCATTAACATGGCAAAAAATGATTTTCAAAATGGCTCCAACAAACGTAAATTGCCATAACTTGGGCTCTAGTTGTGATACATGATTGATTTTGGTGTCTAGACACAGGTGTTTGGGTGTGACAAATCCTTTAGAACTTAAAAAAAAAAAATACAACGCAATGCTAAAATACTCTTAACTGTATAAGTCTGTACCTTTTTAACGCTGTCTGCAGGAGGGTGTGCATGTGCGCATACTTGAGCTTTTGAAAAGGCTGGAAGTCACCTTACATCAACATGCATGCATGCTAGTCATGGTGCCTCTCTAGTCTGATTGGCAGTCACCAAAGCAGCAGATTTGCATGATTCATAGCATAAAAATAGGAAACAGTATGTGACACTTTTGACCTCTAAAAATAGGTCACGGTTAGCCATCTTTGAAGTTGTTCAAGGTCTGTGTCCCAAGAATGTTCCCCGTGAATTTGAAGACTGGCAGTAATAGGACTGGACTTAAACTGAGCACAGATGGACGGACGCAAAGCCTTTGCAATACCCAATGGCCTTGGGTAACCAACTTGAATCTCTTGAAATAAATCCTTCAACACCATTTGTATTATCTTAATAGCAATGTTTGTGATTGTTTTTGATTGTAGGCTAGACGTACAAGAAATTATTTGTATGTATTACAGTGTCAAATTATGCACTTAGAGTGCATACAGAAAGTATTCACAGCACTTTTTTTTTCCACATTTGGTTATGTTACAGCCTTATTTCAAAACTAGCATGTTGCCTGTGGGGGATCTATGGGCTCTAGATTGGGTAGTGTTTATAAAATAGGTAGCTGACATTTTTCTAGGGTGGTAATAAATTAAGCAAAGTTTATATAATGACTGGGAATGGTGTGTGAGTCCAGAATGTTTTTAGAATCTTAGCCATCAACAATTTTTAGAAGAACTCGATTCTTTTATTTCTTGTTAATTATGTAATTTTTTTAATGTTAATTTGCTTCTTAATGTATTTATAAATTGTTTAGGTGCTTCTTATCATATACACACTATTATGATTATCTTATTTTTACTTCTATTTTGTCATTTGATTTTTAAATGGACCACAATGGAAATAAGTGTTTTCAATTTCTTGTGTAATCCATATATTTTTAACGTATTTACAGTTATATTATGTAATTACATTGAACTTGCTAAATAAAATCACTTACCGCACTCGCACTTTTAATATAAAGATGACTTACCACCCTCTGCTGGAATGGTATGTGAGTCCATAAAGTACAACCCCAATTCCAATGAAATTGGGACATTATGTAAAATGTAAATAAAAACAGAATTCAATGATTTGCAAATCCTCTTCAACCTATATTCAGTTGAATACACCACAAAGACAAGATATTTAATGTTCAAACTGATAAACTTTGTTTTTGTACAAATATTTGCTCATTTTGAAATGGGTGCCTGCAACACATTTCAAAAAAGCTGGGACAATGGTATGTTTACCACTGTGTTACATCACCTTTCCTTCAAACACTCAGTAAGCATTTGGGAACTGAGGACACTAATTGTTGAAGCTTTGTAGGTGGAATTCTTTCCCATTTTTGCTTGATGTACGAGTTCAGTTGTTCAAAAGTCCGGGGTCTCTGTTGTCATAATTTGCACTTCATAAGGCAACAGGTTTGGACTGCAAGCAGGCCAGTCTAGTACCCGCACTCTTTTACTACGAAGCCACGCTGTTGTAACACATGCATAATGTGGCTTGGCATTGTCTTGCTGAAATAAGCAGGGATGTCCCTGAAAAATAAGTTGCTTGGATGGCAGTATGTGTTGCTCCAAAACCTGGATGTACTTTTCAGCATTGATGGTGCCATCACAGATGTGTCAGTTGACCATGCCATGGGCACTAACACACCCCCATACCATCACAGATGCTGGATTTTGAACTTTGCGCTGGTAACAATCTGGATGGTCTTTTTCCTCTTTTGTCTGGAGGACACGACATCCATGATTTCCCATAACAATTTGAAATGTGGATTCATCAGACCACAGCACACTTTTACACTTTGCGTCTGTCCATTTCTCATGAGCTTGGGCCCAGAGAAGGCGTCGTCATTTCTGGAAGTTGTTGATGTACAGTAGTGTTCAGAATAATAGTAGTGCTATGTGACTAAAAAGATTAATCCAGGTTTTGAGTATATTTCTTATTATTACATGGAAACAAGGTACCAGTAGATTCAGTAGATTCTCACAAATCCAACAAGACCAAGCATTCATGATATGCACACTCTTAAGGCTATGAAATTGGGCTATTAGTAAAAAAAAAGTAGAAAAGGGGGTGTTCACAATAATAGTAGTGTGGCATTCAGTCAGTGAGTTCATCAATTTTGTGGAACAAACAGGTGTGAATCAGGTGTCCCCTAATTAAGGATGAAGCCAGCACCTGTTGAACATGACGTTCAAGACGTTGTTCAGAAAAACAGCATAGTTTGATTAAAAAGTTGATTGGAGAGGGGAAAACTTATATGCAGGTGCAAAAAAGTATAGGCTGTTCATCTACAATGATCTCCAATGCTTTAAAATGGATAAAAAAAAACAGAGATGTATGGAAGAAAACGGAAAACAACCATCAAAATGGATAGAAGAATAACCAGAATGGCAAAGGCTCACCCATTGATCAGCTCCAGGATGATCAAAGACAGTCTGGAGTTACCTGTAAGCGCTGTGACAGACGCCTGTGTGAAGCTAATTTATTTGCAAGAATTCCCCGCAAAGTCCCTCTGTTAAATAAAAGACATGTGCAGAAGAGGTTACAATTTGCCAAAGAACACATCAACTGGCCTAAAGAGAAATGGAGGAATATTTTGTGGACTGATGAGAGTAAAATTGTTCTTTTTGGGTCCAAGGGCCACAGACAGTTTGTGAGACGACCCCCAAACTCTGAATTCAAGCCACAGTTCACAGTGAAGACAGTGAAGCATGGTGGTGCAAGCATCATGATATGGGCATGTTTCTCCTACTGTGGTGTTGGGCCTATATATCACATACCAGGTATCATGGATCAGTTTGGATATGTCAGAATACCTGAAGAGGTCATGTTGCCTTATGCTGAAGAGGACATGCCCTTGAAATGGGTGTTTCAACAAGACAATGACCCCAAACACACTAGTAAATGAGCAAAATCTTGGTTCCAAACCAACAAAATTAATGCCTCGCAGATGTGAAGAAATCATGAAAAACTGTGGTTATACAACAAATACTAATTTAGTGATTCACAGGATTGCTAAAAAAGCAGTTTGAACATAATAGTTTTGAGTTTGTAGCATCAACAGCAGATGCTACTATTATTGTGAACACCCCCTTTTCTTCTTTTTTTACTAATAGCCCAATTTCATAGCCTTAAGAGTGTGCATATCATGAATGCTTGGTCTTGTTAGATTTGTGAGAATCTACTGAATCTACTGGTACCTTGTTTCCCAATGGGTCATCGAACAAAGAACAGCCGAGAGAAGCGTCTCTACAGTCACCATTCGGCTGAAGGCAAAAACCATAGCACAAGACATGAACATCGAAAATTTTGATGGAGGTCCGTCTTGGTGCTTTTGTTTTATGAAAAGGCGCCAGCTCTCTATGCGCGCGAGGACTTCCGTGGTGCAGCAACTCCCAGCGGATTACAAAGAAAAGCTGGCCATCCTCCGCACCTACTGCAGACACAAGATTACCGAAAAAAGATCCAGCCCAACCCCATCACCAACATGGACGAGGTCCCGCTCACCTTTGACATCCCCATGAACCATACTGTGGAGAAGAAGGGGGCCAGCACAGTATCCATACGCACCACAGGCCATGAGAAGTTGGCTTTCACTGTTGTTCTTGGTTGCCATTGAAACGGAGAGAAACTACCACCTATGATAATTTTTAAGAGGAAGACGCTGCCAAAAGAAACGTTTCCAGCCGGAGTCGTTGTTAAGGCCTGACATGTCCAGCTTGTCCACAAGTTCTCGGATAGTCACACTACTGAAAAGCCACCAAAAGCCGTCTGAATCTTCTGAATGGTTGACGAGCTGGGCATGTTACATGTCCTGTGAGGCTTCATCACGGATGCGCTGTTGCTGCGCCATCGGCTTCGTGCCGATGAATTTCGCCGCCACTCTTTTCATGGCAAAATCTTCTTTCACAGTGGAATGTGCCGAAAAAGTGCTGATGTCCACCTCTTCCGCAATTTCTTGGATAATCACACGACAGTCCCGCATCACCACAGTGTTCACTTTGGAAATGATCCGGTTGTTTCAGCGTGTTGATGCCGATCGGAGCGCGGCGCGCCCTCCACCATTGTGCGGACATCTTTAAACCGGTTGTACCGCTCCTTAATCTGTGTGATGCCCAGAAGATCGTCACCGAAAGCCATCTGAATAATCCGAATGGTTTCCACCTGGCTATTGCCCAGTTTGTGGCAAAATTTGATGCAGTCGCGCTGCTCCAGTCATTCCGCCATTTCCTTGCAAAGAAAAATGACGAGACACTCCACCCATCCTCATACAAAGGCTGCTTACATGCAAATGACGCAACCGACAGGCTTGAAAAAAATCACGCATGTGCACGAAGGTTCAAGGTTGGCTCATGCAAGCACATGTGATTCAAATCCATCAGGTTTTTGAAAAAAATAAAAAGGTCGGATACTTTTCTAACAGACCTCATATATAAAATTTCTTAATGAACATGGTCAGGTAGGTTTGTCACCCCCAAAAACCAATGTCTAGACACCAAGTATTACAACTAAGAGCCCCTGTTATCACAATTTATGCATTTTTGGTAGCCATTTTGAAAAACAGCCATTTTAGCCATGTTCATGACCTTGGATCATGTTCTTATCTGAAAGAGCATGAAAAAATCTACTTGTAACTCAATTTTCTAAATCTGTGATAGTGAGCACTTCTCCTTTGCTGAGATAATCCATCCCACCTCACAGGTGTGCCATACCAAGATGCTGATTAGACACCATGATTAGTGCACAGGTGTGCCTTAGACTGTCCACAATAAAAGGCCACTCTGAAAGGTGCAGTTTTGTTTTATTGGGGGGGGGGGGGGGATACCAGTCAGTATCTGGTGTGACCACCATTTGCCTCATGCAGTGCAACACATCTCCTTCGCATAGAGTTGATCAGGTTGTCAACTGTGGCCTGTGGAATGTTGGTCCACTCCTCTTCAGTGGCTGTGCGAAGTTGCTGGATATTGGCAGGAACTGGTACACGCTGTTGTATACGCTGGTCCAGAGCATCCCAAACATGCTCAATGGGTGACATGTCCGGTGAGTATGCCGGCCATGCAAGAACTGGGACATTTTCAGCTTCCAAGAATTGTGTACAGATCCTTGCAACATGGGGCCGTGCATTATCCTGCTGCAACATGAGGTGATGTTCTTGGATGTATGGCACAACAATGGGCCTCAGGATCTCGTCACGGTATCTCTGCGCATTGAAAATGCCATCAATAAAATGCACCTGTGTTCTTCATCCATAAGAGACGCCTGCCCATACCATAACCCCACCGCCACCATGGGCCACTCGATCCACAACATTGACATCAGAAAACCGCTCACCCACATGACGCCACACACGGTGTCTGCCATCTGCCCTGGACAGTGTGAACCGAGATTCATCCGTGAAGAGAACACCTCTCCAACGTGCCAAACGCCAGCGAATGTGAGCATTTGCCCACTCAAGTCGGTTACGACGACGAACTGGAGTCAGGTCGAGACCCCGATGAGGACGACGAGCATGCAGATGAGCTTCCCTGAGACGGTTTCTGACAGTTTGTGCAGAAATTCTTTGGTTATGCAAACCGATTGCTTCAGCAGCTGTCCGAGTGGCTGGTCTCAGATGATCTTGGAGGTGAACATGCTGGATGTGGAGGTCCTGGGCTGGTGTGGTTACACGTGGTCTGCGGTTGTGAGGCTGGTTGGATATATTCTCTGAAACGCCTTTGGAGACGGCTTATGGTAGAGAAATGAACATTCAATACACGAGCAACAGCTCTGGTTGACATTCCTGCTGTCAGCATGCCAATTGCACGCTCCCTCAAATCTTGCGACATCTGTGGCATTGTGCTGTGTGATAAAACTGCACCTTTCAGAGTGGCCTTTTATTGTGGGCAGTCTAAGGCACACCTGTGCACTAATCATGGTGTCTAATCAGCATCTTGATATGGCACACCTGTGAGGTGGGATGGATTATCTCAGCAAAGGAGAAGTGCTCACTATCACAAATTTAGACTGGTTTGTGAACAATATTTGAGGGAAATGGTGATATTGTGTATGTGGAAAGTTCATCTCATACAAAATGGGAGCAAAACCAAGTGTTGCGTTTATATTTTTGTTGAGTGTATGAGACAATAATAAACCACTCAGAAAAATTTAAATGGTTGATGAAAATATTGGCATCAACAGAGCAGTCATGATCAGAAAGTGACTGTAGAAATTTAAGAACTTTTTAAATCATTTCATGTATCGCTTGGGTGGGTAGGGGGGTGGGGGGGGGGGTTGGTTGATCTTTTTTGGATGGGAAGCATCTATGCAGACAACTGGCCTATTCCCACCTTTCAAAAGTAACCTTTATTTTGCGACAGTCAAGTGAAACATGGCCGTCATCAACACTGAGCCATAATAAGAATGGGGAAATTGCCCTTTTACTTCTGCCGAGTAGATTTATTCATTCATTCATTCATTTTCTATGCCTGCTTACTTCAGTCGAAAGCCATTTGGGGTTGGGGGGCACAGGAGCCTATCCCAGCAATCATAGAGTGAGAGGTGAGGTGCACCCTGGACATGATGCCGGTCTATTGCACAAGTTGGTTAATTCTGTTTCACAATAAATATTCCACTGTAAGTAAACGGGGTAAAGTCACTCAAATGTTGCTTTAACAAGTTTCAAAGAAGTCTTGGTAAAACAACAAATATTTCTCTTTCATTTTGCTTTTCCCTGCAGAACTCTGAGTCTTTGGACCAGTGCATCCAGAATGCACTATCATCCCTCTACCCACCTTTCCAGGCTACCTCTCCTACAGTCCTCTGTCAAGTCCTGCATGTGGTGGAAAGATGTTATCAAGGAGATGGTCTACGCTACCTGTTCCACTTCCTGCTTCCTGCAAAGCACTTTTTACAGAACCTCCAGCAAGATGCATGTGTGAGTATCCATCGATTTGGGTGGCTATAACAAGAGCTATATGAATTCGGATTTTTTTTTTCTTTAAGTTGACAGTTATGTCAGGAAAGTTGAATTATGATGTACCAATCACCAGTGAAACCACAGAAGATGGGAATGCTTCACAGCAAGCAATAATTTGTTTGGAAACTTTACCCTCTGTGGTCATGGACAAGGCGATGCATCCATATCAACTTTTCAGCACATTTCTATGTTTAAATCAGCAACAGAATGTCACAGAGACTTTATTCAACCACATGCTGACACTACAACTTCTTAAATGGAGTTTCCATCTTCCTTCAAGACAATCGGGCACTCGTATCCAAGCCTAAAAGTTGGAAAAATAGTCCTCTAATGTTAGTGCCTGTCTGTTTACAACTGGTTTCAGCAGATGTGTGTTATTCTGGGATTCTCATTGAAACCCTTCAATAAATGCTCATAAAATCAAGGAACTTTCCCACCAAACTAATAACACTATAATTTTTATTTAGTATTTCAGACAAGGAAAATCGTAGTGGAAAAACCCATGTGGAATGATCAATTATGTATTTTTTTAGTTTTATTTTTTCACTGCAAGTATGGATATTTTAGCAATGTGTACATTGGAGTTTCCATCACTGAGAGACTTTGTTTATAAGATAAGATAAGATATACGAGGGCTGTCAATAAAGTATAGGTCCTTTTTATTTTTTTCAAAAACTATATGGATTTCATTCATATGTTTTTACGTCAGACATGCTTGAACCCTCGTGCGCATGCGTGAGTTTTTCCACGCCTGTCGGTGACGTCATTCGCCTGTGAGCACTCCTTGTGGGAGGAGTCGTCCAGCCCCTTGACGGAATTCCTTTGTCTGAGAAGTTGCTGAGAGACTGGCGCTTTGTTTGATCAAAATTTTTTCTAAACCTGTGAGACACATCGAAGTGGACACGGTTCGAAAAATTAAGCTGGTTTTCAGTGAAAATTTTAACGGCTGATGAGAGATTTTGAGGTGACACTGTCGCTTTAAGGACTTCCCACGGTGCGAGACGTCGCGCTGCGCTCTCAGGCGGTGTCATCAGCCTGTTTCAAGCTGAAAACCTCCACATTTCAGGCTCTGTTGATCCAGGACGTCGTGAGAGAACAGAGAAGTTTCAGAAGTCAGTTTCAGCATTTTATCCAGATATTCCACTGTTAAAGGAGATTTTTTTTAATGAAAGATGTGCGGACGGGTCCGCGCATCGGGACGCAGCCGGCGCGGTGTGGCGGCACAGGAAAAACACCTCCGTTTTGATAACCATTTGTAAAATCCAGGTGGCTTTTGATGGCTTTCAGTGCAGTGAGTATATGAGAAATTGTTTAACAGCTGGACATGTTCCAACTTGTCCTTAAGGCTTCCAACAGAGGTGTTTTTCCTGTGGCGGAGCGTCGCAGCGGCTGCGAGCCGACACTGCAATCCGTCCGCATGTCTTTCATTAAAAAAATCTCCTTTAACAGTGGAATATCCGGATAAAATGCTGAAACCGACTTCTTCTGAAACTTCTCTGTTCTCTCACGACGTCCTGGATCAATAGAGCCTGAAATGTAGAGGTTTTCAGCTTGAAACAGGCTGACGACGGCGCCTGAGAGCACTGCGCGATGTCTCGCACCGTGAAAAGTCCTTAAAGCAACAGTATCACCTCAAAATCTCTCATCAGCCGTTAAAATTTTCACCGAAAACCAGCTTAATTTTTTGAACCATGTCCACTTCGATGTGTCTCACAGGTTTAGAAAAAATTTTGATCAAACAAAGCGCCAGTCTCTCAGCAACTTCTCCTACAAAGGAATTCCGACGAGGGGCTGGACGACTCCTCCCACAAGGAGTGCTCACAGGCGAATGACGTCACCGACAGGCGTGGAAAAACTCACGCATGCGCACGAGGGTTCAAGCATGTCTGACGTAAAAACATATGAATGAAATCCATATAGTTTTTGAAAAAAAAAAAAAGGACCTATACTTTATTGACAGACCTCGTAAGATTTATTTGAAAATAAGACATCGAGGTGACACTGGTAAGTGATTTGATTTTTCAGTTGTTCTTTTACAGTGTCTTAGCTCCCTGCAGTTGAGCTTCCAGTGGGTTCTACTGCTTCACTGCACAGCTGATATTTTAAATTTAGACATTTGTTATACAGTGATGTGAAAAGGTTGTGCATCCTTGAGCAACCGTAATAGGGCCTGCTTGATATTAGAAAAAACTGACATTGATTTTTTTTTTCTTTCTTACCATGGCTGTGTATGTGTGTATATGTATGTGTACATATATAGTGAGGAAAATAAGTATTTGAACACACTGCAGTTTTGCAAGTTCTCCCACTTAGAAATCATGGAGGGGTCTTAAATTTTCATCTTAGGTGCATGTCCACTGTGAGAGACATAAAAATCCGGAAATCACAATGTATGATTTTTTTAATAATGTATTTGTATGTTACCGCTGCAAATAAGTATTTGAACACCTACCAACCAGCAAGAATTCTGGCTCACACAAACCTGTTAATTTTTCTTAAAGAAGCCCTCTTATTCTGCACTCTTTACCTTATTAATTGCACCTGTTTGAACCTGTTACCTGTATAAAACACACCTGTTCACACACTCAATCAATCACACTCCAACCTGTCCACCATAGCCAAGACCAAAGAGCTGTCTAAGGACACCAGGGACAAAACTGTAGACCTGCACAAGGCTGGGATGGACTACAGGACAGCAGGCAAGCAGCTTGGTAGAAGACAACTGTTATGATTATTTATTAGAAAGTGGAAGAAACACAAGATGACTGTCAATCTCCCTCGGTCTGGGATTCCATGCAAGATCTCACTTTGTGGGTAAGGATGATTCTGAGAAAGCTCAGAACTACACAGGAGGACCTGGTCAATGACCTGAAGAGAGCTGGGACCACAGTCACAAAGATTACATTAGTAACACGTGATGCTGTCATGGTTTAAAATCCTGCAGGGCAGCAAGGTCCCCCTGCTCAAGCCAGCACATGTCCAGGACCATTTGAAGTTCACCAGTGACCATCTGGATGATCCAGAGGAGGCATGGGAGAACGTCATGTGTTCAGATGAGACCAGAATAGAGCTTTTTGGAATCAAATCCACTTACCATGTTTAGAGGATGAGAACAACCCCAAGAAAACCATCCCAACCGTGAAGCATGGGGGTGGAAACATCATACTCTGGGGGTGCTCTTCTGCACAGGGGACAGGACAACTGCACCATATTGAAGGGAGGATGGATGGGGTTATGTATTGCGAGATTTTGGCAAACAACCTCCTTCCCTCAGTAAGAGCATTGGCAACTATGGAGGGGCTCCGTAAGAAGCATTTCAAGGTCCTGGAGTGGCCTGGCCAGTCTCCAGACCTGAACTCAATAGAAAATCTTTGGAGGGAGCTGAAACTCCAAACCTGAAAGAACTAGAGAAGATCTGTATGGAAAATAAGTATTTGGTCAATAACAAAAGTTCAACTCAGTACTTTGTAATATGATTTTTGTTGGCAATGACAGAGGTCAAATGTTTCCTGTAAGTCTTCACCAGGTTTGCACACACTGTAGCTGGTATTTTGGCCCATTCCTCCATGCAGATCTCCTCTAGAGCAGTGATGTTTTGGGGCTGTCGCTGGACAACATGGACTTTCAACTCCCTCAACAAATTTTCTGTGAGGTTGAGGTCTGGAGACTGGCTTGGCCACTCCAGGACCTTGAAATGTTTTTTACAGAGCCACTCCTTCGTTGCCCAAGCGGTGTGTTTGGGATCATTGTCATGCTGGAAGACCTAGCCACGTTGCATCTTCAATGCTCTCACTGATGAAGGTTTTGGCTTAAAATCTCACGATACATGGCCACGTTCATTCTTCCCTAACACGGATCAGTCATCCTGTCCCCTTTGCAGAAAAACAACCCCAAAGCATGATGTTTCCACCCCCATGCTTCACAGTAGGTATCGTGTTCTTGGGCTGCAACTCAGCATTCTTCCTCCAAACACAATGAGTTGAGTTTTTACCAGAAAGTTCTGTTTTGGTTTCATCTGACCACATGATATTCTCCCAATCCTCTTCTGGATCATCCATATGCTCTTTGGCAAACTTCAGATGGGCCGGACACGTACTGGCTTAAGCAGGCGGACACGCCTGGCACTGCAGGATTTGAGTCCCTCTCTGCGGCGTGTGTAGCCTTTGTTACTTTGGTCCCAGCTCTCTGCAGGTCATTCATCAGGTCCCTCCGTGTAGTTCTGGGATTTTTGTTCACCGTTCTCATGATCATTTTGACCCCACGGGATGACATCTTGCATGGAGCCCCAAATCGAGGGAGATTATCAATGGTCTTGCATGTCTTCTATTTTTTTACAATTGCTCCCACAGTTGATTTATTCACACCAACCTGCTTGACTATTGTATGTTCACTCTTCCCAGCCTGGTGAAGGTCTACAATTTTCTTCCTGGTGTCCTTCGACAGCTCTTTGGTCTTGGCCATGGTTGAGTTTGGAGTCTGACTGTTTGAGGCCGCAAGGCGAGGCATATAGCATCCAGGTTGTCCGTCCGGCCAGTCGTCTGTCCAGCCGCAATTCATTCGCCGCATCGTAGCTCGGCACCTATTGCTCGCAAAAACTTCACATTTGGTGGGTACATGCTTTGGAGGAGTACTTCGCAAGGGTTTGAAGGCCAGTGACCTTGACCTACTTTTGTAGGTCACCAGTGGTCACAACTGTCAAATCCTTTGCCGCAATGTAGCTTCGCACCTATTGCTCACAGAAACTTCATATTTGGTGAGTACATGCCTTTGGAGGAGTACTTCGCATGGGTTCGAAGGCCAGTGGCCTTGACCTACTTTTGAAGGTCACCAGTGGTCACAACTGTCAAATCCTTCGCCACAACATAGCAATGCACCTATTGGTCACAGAAACTTGATATTTGGTGGGTACATGCCTTGGAGGAGTACTTCGCATGGGTTCGAAGGCCAGTGACCTTGACCTGCTTTTCAAGGTCACCAATGGTCACAACTGTCACATCCTTCACCACAACGTAGGTCGGCACCTGTTGCTTGCAGAAACTTCATATTTGGTGGGTACATGCTTTGGAGGAGTACTTTGCATGTGTTCGAAGGCCAGTGACCTTGACCAACTTTTGAAGGTCACCAGTGGTCACAATTGTCATATCCTTCGCCACAACATAGCTGTGCACCTATTGGTCACAGAAACTTAATATTTGGTGGGTACATGCCTTGGAGGAGTACTTCGCATGGGTTCGAAGGTCAGTGACCTTGTCCTGCTTTTCAAGGTCACCATTGGTTGCATTTTTTTGAAGGCTGGCGACCGTGACTGACTTTTTATGGTCACTGTTTGTCGCATCCTATAAATAAATATTATGCCCGTACCCACTCCATACAAGTACATATTACTCCACTTTGCATGGAAAATTGCTGCGTGCGGGACATTTCGTGATGAATGTCTCTAGTATTTCATGTGACTTTAGTTTAGCTGTAGTAAGTTGCATTGCTTTGTTTATATGGTGTCACCATTAATTTTCTTAGAGCAATTTCTGACATTCATGAGACTCAAGTGAATGATGATAAAAAGGTCACAGCATGTCATGTCACTGCAGTGCTCTGGAATACTGTTACAGCAGGTACATTTTAATTGGAAAAATGCGCACCTTAACTCGCATGCAGCACGTGTTGGCCTGGTCAGATTGTAATTAAAGTGCACCCTAGCCAGCTGCTACTACTCAATAAGTAAAGTCTTGTGCTTGCTACCTGACCTGAGTACCACGTGAACTGCAAAATAAGGGCTCCAGTGATCGAGTCATGATCTAATATACAAGACTGACCGTGCGTGGTCTCGCACATACACTTTCAACCTAAGGGCCCAAGTGACCTCCCCCTTGTGCCCCCAGTCACCATACCAAGTTTGGTGTTGATTGCTTGCTTTGATTGCTGTGGCTGTACATAACGAACACACACGCACACATGGTCAGCTTTTTATATTAGATATACAGTGATTTTGTGAATATCTTGCAGGGGTTTTCTGGATACACTGAAAACACCATAGTACATATGCCAGTATGTGGCGCTCTCACACTTCCACTGTTGAAGTGTTTGTGGAAGTTCCACAAAAATGGAGACGACTGTTGTCATGAGCTAGTCAGTGTATCAGCACAAGTAGCACACCGAGTAAAATAAAGCCTTTTAAGAGAAAGCGGTTCTGCGATGATCATCTGAAATAGACTTATTGTGTATTTAAAGCGTGTGTGTTAATCCACTGGCTGATCTGCCACTCGTCGATGAAGCAAAAAGATGTACACTTTTGGTGAATCAAGTTTAGCTATTAAATAAATGCCTTTATTCAGATTTGATCAGAGTTTGGATCAATAGGGATTTATCAACAGCAGATTTATCAATGCGGCTTTTGTCAAAAGCCTGGAATCGCTACTGTAGAGATTGTCTAGGGCACCAAGTTCCTGGGGGGCACATCTCCAGCGACTTGACGTGGAGCCGGGACACATCCTCCCTGACAAAGAAAGCCCACCAGTGACTGCATTTCCTCTGACGGCTAAGGAAAGCTCACCTTCCTCCTTACATCTTCACCACTTTCTACAGGGGCACGGGCGAGATCAACCTAAAAAACTGCATCTCTGTCTGACATGAGAGTTGCACTGCCATGGACAGTAAGGTCCTGCAGGGAGTGGTGAGAGCCACTGAGAAGGTCATTGCTACAAAAATCATTGTGGACCCCACGCATCCCAACCACGGACTGTTCTCCCTTCTCCCGTCAGGCAGGCATTATCGGGGCGTATGGTGCAGAACATTCAGGTTCTTTAAAAACTTCTTCCCCACTGCAATAAGACTCCTGAACTCTCAGTAACTCATCACCCCACACCTCCAGCCCCTCCCCCCATGTTATGTACATGTTTACATTTTAACTGTTTGCACTACTTTTGCAACTTCACTTGCACATTACAGTATTTATAAAATTTGTTATATAACTGTTATTTAGTATATTATGTCACTTACAGTGTTGATACAGTTACTTTGAAAAAGTAATCCAGTTACTGATTAGTCCCTGAAAAAGTAACTTGGTTACTTTACTGATTACTCAGTTTTAAAAGTAACTAAGTTAGATTACTAGTTACTTCATTAGTTACTTTCAGCAACTGCTGACAACCCCCCACCCCCCTCGCCACCTCAACATGAAAATCATAACCTGTTTTGCTAGTACTCACTTTATAGTCACCCTTTCTTGACTTCAGTGAACATAAATACTTGTTTTATAAAAAATAAAATAAATACATCTTTCATGACCTCATATTTAACATTATATTTTGTTGACAGCACTGTAATGGTAAAACGTATTGTAATTTCTAACCTACATTGTTTATAAATGTAACTATTAAATTCTTTCTAACATTTAAATTCTTTCTAAACATTTTAGTTGTTGAAATTATTATTATTATTATTGTTATTATTATTATTATAAATCGTATTAGTAATAGTATTAGTAGTAGTAATAGTATGAAAAAATGTCTTCAAAAGTGAACCTTGAATCTGGGGTTGTTGTGGGGAGCCCCCACCCACACCCCCTTCATGTGTGGATTCACCCCTGAATTGCTGTTTGAGCAGAAGAATGTATAACATTTATTTTTGCAGAAAAAAGATTGGCAGGTAAGAAAGTTTTATCAGCATTTTTTTTTACTTCATGTTGTCCTCAGAAAGAGACTTTAGGTGCATTTTGGTGGGAAAAAAGCATTAGTATTTAGTATATTTAGAGCATTGCGGATCAGCTGTTTTTAGCGAGGAGACACAGAGCAGCACAGAGTTTTAAAGAGAAAAAAGTGTAAAAATGTCATTGTAAAACAAGCTCTGAGCATCACTGCACTTTGAGAGAGAACTGTATTTCAATTTGGAGCTGCTGCACAATGGATACGGCTCTGTGCTCGCAGCTCAATGAAAGTGGGTGAAGTTGGCAGTTCAACCGAATGCCGACATCCCCCTGCACTCGGGCCGGATTTAATGCTGCAATCGACCCACAATACAAAAATAATAGTAACGCACAGTGACTTTGAGATGTAACTTTAATCTGATTACTGCTTTGGAAAGATGAATTCAGTAGATTACTTGTTACTTAAAAAAGCGGTCAGATTAGAGTGGCATCACTGGTCACTTGGTATATTCTGTTATTTATAGTATATCTGTTATTTCACATATTCATCTTTTAACCCTGCAGTTTGCACACACATTTGTTTTTTTTCCAATATATGTGCTATATTATTTTATTCATCTTTGTTTTTGCGTGGAAACATTGGCAAAAAAAATTCATTCCACTTTGTACCTTTTACAAGGTGTAATGACAGTAAAGACATCTTGAATTCCTTATCATGGAAATTACTGTATAAATGCAGCATTTAAAAAAAAAAAAAAGTTCCTCTGCGTTGTCATGCGGTGCTCTTGGTGCGTTGTTTTCGGCCACTGAGGACGAGCTGTCTTTTTTCACTTGAGAATGTGATTGATGCGTGGAGCGCAGCAAGGGAGAAGGTGCGTATCACGCACTCGCATTTGTAGGGTCCTTTATTCGAGTAAATTCTGCATCTTCAGCATATCACTTTGCAAGGTAAACATGTATGTTTAATTTAATTATGCGACATTGCGAGTCCCCGCGATGCAGCAATTACTCACATGCACGTTGCGATGTCAGTGTTCAAATGATATATCGTGCAGCCCTAAACCGTTACATGTATGCTATATTTCTGTTTGAGTGCAAAAGAAGAAATATTGAAATGTATGGTATAACGGAACGCAAAACTCATGCAAAATTCTTCCCTGTCATAATCCTGCACAGTCACGGTTTCAAAAATTAATAAAGTGATTTATATCAATCTTCTTTTTTTTTCCTTTTTGAGAAAATTAAGTTTTGTCCTCCCTCTTCTCTTTCATTCATCCAAAGACATGATCTTTTTTAATAGTTTTGATTGTCAATCAAGTGTTATGTTCTGATGTTACTTAATGTGTGTCCTTCTGGTTTTGACAGCCTCAGAACATTTAATGAGCTGTCTGTGTAAAAATCTGGCTGGGGCGTCCACATGACCTGACTTGGATTTCGATCAAATTTTCACCAGTTATGCTTCAAATAGATTGGGTAAGCATGGTAAAGTTTGTTTTTCCATCAGGCAAAATTTTAATTGATTAATTTGGTCAATTCAAAATCTGATGTCAAAACAGCCTGAAATCCTGTTGTATAGTAAAAAATGCTCAACTTTTAGGCAAAAATGCCCATCTAAACGTTCGTGGTTTGAAAAACTGGCTATGGGGTATCATCAACCATCATCCAGATATCAAAGATTCATTGTCCATCTGGCGCAACTTTTCCGTATATTTCAGTTATTCAAACTTTTCGAAATTCATATGTTGCCCTCCCAGGGTCAAATTCTGGAGGAGTAGGGAAATTGAAAAATGCTCATAAAATGAGTAATATTTGACATATCTCAGCAAATGAGGTATCATTTTGTATGTTTTTTGGGTTTGGGAAGTTCATTTATGGGGTCGTTTGTGTAATCCAAGGTCAAGGTCATTGAGAAATGGCGAGGTCAATGTCTCATTTTCCTATATTTTCACCTATTTCAAACATTTTGCCACATCTCACAGTAAGGAAGGGTCTAAATATCATCCTATCATTGATATTTGAAGAGATACTATCATTAGCTTTAGAACAATACCGTATATGGCCTAATTTAAGCAGTATGCTAGCACCAAAACACGTGAAATATAGATTCATAAGAATTCGCTTCTAAGACAGTTATTCCCAAAGTATCACATTAAAGACATATATCTGTGTTGTTGGTAGGATGATCTTAATATCGTTCAAATATAAAACCATAACACAAGTTGTAGACTGTTTGTATCCTATATCATAATTACTAATGTAATGAGATATCAGGCTGTTTTGACATCAAATTTTGAATTGACCAAAACTCAATTAAAATTTTGCCTGATGGAAAAACAAACTTTACCATGCCTTATTAATCTGTTTGAAGGGTAATTGGTGAACATTTGATCAAAATCCGAGTTGGGCCATGTGGACACCTACATAGGCAGCCACCTGATTTACATACGAGAGAGACAGCTCATTAACCCCTCTAACACATCCTTTGACCTTTGGTGTCCTTGGGGAGGAGGCTTCTGTCCAAGTTAGGAACCAGGAAACGTTTTTAATTTTTCTACTTAACTGGTGCCTTTTCAGGTCTTTCTATGGTTGAGTAAAGCTCAGCTATAAAATTTGCATTTTTAATGCAATTTTTAATAATTGTGTAAATATTTTGCTTCCTAGCATAGGCCTCAATTCATTATCAGAAGTGCCTGCTTCATCTTCTCCTGAATTTTAGGATTTATTTTTTCCTTTTGGAATTTGGCATTGAACATGTCTTCATCGAACTCAACATCTTGAAGCCTGACCTGTAATCTCCTCCAGCTTGTTGGATTTAATGTTAGGCGGTTGCAGCAGATGACTCATCAGTTTGGATGCAGAATAAAAGAAGAAACGTGAAGCTCAGATTGAGAATGATACAGCAGATTCATGATTTTACTTTCAGTGTTTAGTCTGTATCAGCACTAACTCTCTCTCTGTTCAAGTCTGTTCTTATCTGTATATCTCTACGCGTGATCGGCTGATATGTAATGTTTGGTTAAGGTGACCCTGCTGAGGCCGGGTGTCGGCTAGTTTGCAGCCAGCAGACAGACGTGACACACCTCACTGGGGAGGAGAGACATTTTGCTTCAAGTCTAAATGATACTTAGAGTTCACGACAATAAAGCAACTCAGAGTTTGTATTTGAGAAATTTTCAAGTCAGAATGTTAACTAGTAATTTTGGCAGTGATTATTTTTTGAGAAATCAGTTTTACCTTTTATTTAACACTGCAGATGCAAAAGAGTCCTCCTGAAATGTTTTGTTGTCTTGCAAAGTACAGGTAGATCTCAGTGAATAAGAATATCATTGAAAAAAATGAATTTCAGTAATTCAATTCAAAAAGTCAAATACACAGAGTGATATATTTCAGGTGCTGATTTTCTTTTAATTTTGATGATTATGCCTTACAGCTAATGAAAACCCAAAATTCAGTATCTCAGAAAATTAGAACATTGTGAAAAAAAAATCAGTATTGTAGACTCATGGTGACGCACTCTAATCAGCTAAATAACTCAAAACGTCCGCAAAGGATGCCTGAACCTTTAAATGGTATCTCAGTCTGGTTCTGTAGTCTACACAATCATGGGGAAGAGTGCTGACTTTGTCAGTTGTCCAGAAGACCATCATTGACATCCTCCACAAACAGGGTGAGACACAAAAGGTCATTGCTAACACTTGGCACTGTGCAAGTTTTATTAAATCATACACCATTTTTTAACTTTTTTTTTTTTTTTTTTTGCCGAAAAGTACACTCCTCTGATTTTGGTTCAGCCATCCTCCATGCTTGTAGTCCTAATAGAAGCTGTGTGATGACATGTGCAATGTGAGTGTCCAATTGGAATTGGTTCACCATCACATGGTTTTCCAATGTCCAGTCATAGGGCAGAGCAGTCTCACATGGCTAGGCCAAAGATTGTTAGGAGCAGCGATGTGTTACTCTTTGGCATGTGAATGCTGTTTGAATAGCCCTCTGGCTGCTGGCTCCATGCGTAAAAGCGCAGCATTGCGCAAATGAATGGAAGTGATCAGCGTAAGAGGGCCTCATACAACCTCACGTGGTGAACCAAAGAGTGTCACTGTAAGGAATGATTCACTACTTAGCCAGTGAATATTGTTGAATAAGCCTCTCTCGCTCTCACTCGTAATGTGCTGTTTATGCATATGGATGAAAGGGGGGTGGGAGTTGTGAACAGGGCCTCAAACTGTGAAGATAGATTGTTTACAGTCCAGGAACACAGTCCAAGAGGGAGTCAACTCCATGGAATTAAAAGGTTTGTGTTGTAAGCCTTTGTGTAATAGCAGACAGAAATTGCTTTGAGATGTGGCATAAAGACAAGCAAAACACATAGACCATTTTGTATATATTGTTCAAAATGTGCATTTGTGTTTTATTGTTAGAACCTTTATTTTGTAGATTCTTTTCTACAAGATCCCAAACTACCTTTATAAAGTGTAAAAATTGTTGTTTATTATAGTTTGCTGTGTGTTTTGAATAAATGTGTGTGAAATTATTTTCCACTTTATTTTTTTCCTTTATTTCTGATTGTAAACCTTTATTACACTTCTAAAACACCACTGTAGCATATATATTCTGAAAATACAGATTGTCCTGAAAAAAAAGAGACATACCAGTTGATTGTGGGATGCAGGGTGAGCTTTTAACAGCAATAATAAAATATTTATGCCAGGCAAGTGAACTGTCCAAATGCCCTCAGACCCCAGAGGGTTAAAGAAGCTGGCTGTTCAAAGTGCTGTATCCAAGCATATTCATGGAAAGTTGAGTAGAAGGGGGAAAAAAAGTGTGGTTGATTTGATGTGAGATGATTTGGGGATTTCGCCTAACAAATGTCATGGGAAATTTATATTTATGCTGTGTTTTTCTGGGGGAAAAAAATATTAGTTGATACAGTAGTGTTCAGAATAATAGTAGTGCTATGTGACTAAAAAGATTAATCCAGGTTTTGAGTATATTTCTTATTGTTACATGGGAAACAAGGTACCAGTAGATTCCGTAGATTCTCACAAATCCAACAAGACCAAGCATTCATGATATGCACACTCTTAAGGCTATGAAATTGGGCTATTGGTTAAAAAAAAAAAAAAAAAAAAAAGTAGAAAAGGGGGGGTTTACAATAATAAGTGTAGCATTTAGTCAGTGAGTTTGTCAATTTTGTGGAACAAACAGGTGTGAATCAGGTGCCCCCTATTTAAGGATGAAGCCAGCACCTGTTGAACATGCTTTTCTCTTTGAAAACCTGAGGAAAATGGGAGGTTCAAATCATTGTTCAGAGAAACAGCATAGTTTGATTAAAAACTTGATTGGAGAGTGGAAAACATACGCAGGTGCAAAAAATTATAGGCTGTTCATCTACAATGATCTCCAATGTTTTAAAATGGACAAAAAAAACAGACACGTGCAAGAAAATGGAAAACAACTATCAAAATGGATAGAAGAATAACCAGAATGGCAAAGGCTCACCCATTGATCAGCTCCAGGATGATTAAAGACAGTCTGGAGTTACCTGTAACTGCTGTGACAGTTAGAAGACGCCTGTGTGAAGCTAATTTATTTGCAAGAATCCCCCGCAAAGTCCCTCTGTTAAATAAAAGACATGTGCAGAAGAGGTTACAATTTGCCAAAGAACACATCAACTGGCCTAAAGAGAAATGGAGGAATATTTTGTGGACTGGTGAGAGTAAAATTGTTCTTTTTGGGTCCAAGGGCCACAGACAGTTTGTGAGACAACCCCCAAACTCTGAATTCAAGCCACAGTTCACAGTGAAGACAGTGAAGCATGGTGGTGAAAGCATCATGATATGGGCATGTTGGACCTATATATCGCATACCAGGTATCTTGGATCAGTTTGGATATGTCAAAATACTTGAAGACGTCATGTTGCCTTATGCTGAAGAGGACATGCCCTCAAGAAATCATGAAAAACTGTGGTTATACAACTAAATACTAGTTTAGTGATACACAGGATTGCTAAAAAAGCAGTTTGAACATAATAGTTTTGAGTTTGTAGCGTCAACAGCAGATGCTACTATTATTGTGAACATCCCCTTTTCTACTTTTTCTTACTAATAGCCCAATTTTGTAACCTTAAGAGTGTGCATATCATGAATGCTTGGTCTTGTTGGATTTGTGAGAATCTACTGAATCTACTGGTCCCTTGTTTCCCATGTAACAATAAGAAATATACTCAAAACCTGGATTAATCTTTTTAGTCACATAGCACTACTATTATTCTGAACACTACTGTATATCGGTATAAGGGATTGTAAATTCGTCAAATATCGAAATTGCATCACTTTAGTTTTTAGTCTGCTATAATAACAGATGTTAACCAGGTTGACATTTTTGAGGCTGAGTCAGGACATTATAAGGGGGTTTGTGGGGTGTTGTGTTGTTCTCGTGCTGATCATTTGGTCTTTAAAAAAACAACAACAAAGTAATATGCATAAAGAAAATATCCTTCAAATTCCTAAATGATTTGTTGTATTTCTTGACTCAATATTGATGACTACTTGGTCTTTACGGAGGATCCTTGGCTACTGCTGGAATGACTTTGTGTCAAATGAAGGGTTTTTGAGAGACTCTGGTGTACTCAGTGTCTCTTGAGTCCCAAAATAGAGGGCCTGATCTGATTGTACGGTATTGCATCCAATATTGATGTTATTCACCCAATGGATAATGGATGGACGGGGCCAATCCACTTACACAATGCATTTTCTTGTCTACAGCTTACACTGGACCGTGAACCTGCTGTAACATAACATGAAATACATCAGTTATCCAGATTCTGTTCACCTTCTTACCATTAACCCGCAACACATTGGCTGTTGGTTTGACTAAAATGTTAGTTGTTTGTATGTAATTGTAGTCTGAACAAGCAAGACAGCTGCTTGCAATGTGTGTAAAGCCTGTGTGCTGAGGTGTGGAAATAGAGCAGGGTTATATACAACCCCTGGCAAAAATTATGGAATCACCGGCCTTGGAGGATGTTCATTCAGTTGTTTAATTTTGTAGAAAAAAAGCAGATCACAGACATGACACAAAACTAAAGTCAGTTCAAATGGCAACTTTCTGGCTGTAAGAAACACTATAAGAAATCAGGAAAAAAAATTGTGGCAGTCAGTAACGGTTACTTTTTTAGAACAAGCAGAGGGAAAAAAATATGGAATCACTCAATTTTGAGGAAAAAATTATGGAATCATGAAAAACAAAAGAACGCTCCAACACATCACTAGTATTTTGTTGCACCACCTCTGGCTTTTATAACAGCTTGCAGTCTCTGAGGCATGGATTTAATGAGTGACAAACAGTACTCTTCATCAATCTGGCTCCAACATTCTCTGATTGCTGTTGCCAGATCAGCTTTGCAGGTTGGAGCCTTGTCATGGACCATTTTCTTCAACTTCCACCAAAGATTTTCAATTGGATTAAGATCCGGATTATTTGCAGGCCATGACATTGACCCTATGTGTCTTTTTGCAAGGAATGTTTTCACAGTTTTTGCTATATGGCAAGATGCATTATCATCTTGAAAAATTATTTCATCATCCCCAAACATCCTTTCAATTGATGGGATAAGAAAAGTGTCCAAAATATCAATGTAAACTTGTGCATTTATTGATGATGTAATGACAGCCATCTCCCCAGTGCCTTTACCTGACATGCAGCCCCATATCATCAATGACTGTGGAAATTTACATGTTCTCTTCAGGCAGTCATCTTTCTAAATCTCATTGGAACGGCACCAAACAAAAGTTCCAGCATCATCACCTTGCCCAATGCAGATTCAAGATTCATGACTGAATATGACTTTCATCCAGTCATCCACAGTCCACGACTGCTTTTCCTTAGCCCATTGTAACCTTGTTTTTTTTCTGTTTAGGTGTTAATGATGGCTTTCGTTTAGCTTTTCTGTGTGTAAATCCCATTTCCTTTAGGCGGTGTCTTACAGTTCGGTCACAGACATTGACTCCAGTTTCCTCCCATTCGTTCTTCATTTGTTGTGCATTTTCAATTTTTGAGACATACTGCTTTAAGTTTTCTGTCTTGACGCTTTGACGTCTTCCTTGGTCTACCAGTATGTTTGCCTTTAACAACCTTCCCATGTTGTTTGTATTTGGTCCAGAGTTTAGACACAGCTGACTGTGAACAACCAACATCTTTTGCAACATTGCGTGATGATTTACCCTGTTTTAAGAGTTTGATAATCCTCTCCTTTGTTTCAATTGACATCTCTCGTGTTGGAGCCATGACTCATGTCAGTCCACTTGGTGCAACAGGTCTCCAAGGTGTGATCACTCCTTTTTGGATGCAGACTAATGAGCAGATCTGATTTGATGCAGGTGTTAGTTTTGGGGATGAAAATTTACAGGGTGATTCCATAATTTTTTTCCTCAGAATTGAGTGAGTCCATATTTTTTTTTCCTGTGCTTGGTCTAAAAAAGTAACCGTTACTCACTGCCACAATTATTTTTCCTGATTTCTTATAGTGTTTCTTAAAGCCAGAAAGTTGCCATTTGAAATGGCTTTAGTTTTGTGTCATGTCTGTGATCTGCTTTTTTTCTACAAAATTAAACAACTAAATGAACATCCTCCGAGGCCGGTGATTCCATAATTTTTGCCAGGGGTTGTAATAACACCTGTAGAGGTTTCACTTCAAAGAATCCCAGGAATTCATGCTAATTATAGATGTGAAGACACCACACAGCAGATAATGTTATGGATAAGACGTGGCTTGAGGAGCGGTCCAGTATCTGACTGAACCCAGCATGAAATAATCAGAAGCAGTTCCAAAAAGAAAACACATTTATTTTTCTCCCTTTGTGCTATACATGAAATACTAAATAATTATACTTCTGGTGAGGTGAAAAGGCGGCGCGCTCTCTCAGCGTCTCAACAGTCGGAGTCCGAACGTTCAGGACTCAGGAGTTCCGCCAACACCCCCCCCCCCCCCCCCCAGGTGACTTTCCCAGACTGTACTCTGCGAAGGAGGAACAGAGATGAGATTATTCAACACTTATTACTACGAAATATTGTTTAGAGGCAAACTTATCAGCTACACATTTAGGTCTGGTTTCAAAACGTAGTTCAAAGAGGCTGCTGCTCACAGCTAGTGGAGGATCATTAATCCGCACGCCACTGCCGTGAGGAGCACGCCAAACAATTTCCACCAATAATTACTTATAGCTGCGTATAAACGCCAATTTACATTCATGGATAAACCTTTCAGAATATTCACCTCTGTCATGTGCTGACAACGTTTGCCTCTCACCCTCGTCCTCCTTCACAGGCGCGATGTCAGACTCTGAAACGGCCCTCAACGTCCCCACACGGTCGTCACAAGGTCGTATTCTCCGGCAATCTTATCCAACTCACTGCTGGTTTAAATGTAGTTCTTCATCACTACATTGGTACCAGCTGGAAGTCCTCAGATCTGCACGTGAACATCACAGGTGTCGTGGATTGTCCTGATAGAGAGCCACACGAGAATGCAACAGGTGCAGCCAATCATCGTAACAGAGGAGAGAGACTCTTCTGCAGCACATTTTCCTCAGAGAACAGCCCCAAATCACCTGGGAAGGAAAATAAACACAACGTTGTCCAGCCAACCCCCCCCCAACACACAACAGTACCCCCCCCCCCCTGTCAACGGGAAGCCTCCCAGCGACCGCACAAACCAGACCCAAAAACCACCCCACACATCAAAGGCCAAAGCAGGAGGAGGGCAGAGATCACAGCAGGCAGCAAAGCCGGGAGATGTGGCAGAAAGGCTGGCCGGCATCAAAACAAAACAAAAAAAAATCCCGAAACAACCCCAAACACAAAAACAAAACACAAAAAAACGCCCCCAGCATCCCCCCCAGAGAGTATACCCAACCCAACACCCCCCCCCCAGAGGACCGCCCCATCAAACCCTGGGGAGGAACAAAAAACACACAAACCCAAAAACCCCCCAACACACTAGAACACAGGTCAAAGGAAAAAACAAACAACGCCCTCCCCTAACATGTGGAGCCCGACTTCCCCCAGGGGACCTCATCGTCAACCCCAGGAGCAACGACCACGGCAGGAGCCATCCAGGAATCCCCAGGCATACAATGGAGCCTTAACGTCCCCCAGAGGACCGTCCCATCAAACCCCAGGAGACACCCCCACAACCCAGGAACCCCACCCCAGCCCACCACGGCCGGTCAGCCCCACAGTCAACCTCCCCCCCAGAGCACCGTCCCATCAAACCCCGGGGGGAAACGGGAGGAAACAAAAACCCCAAACCCCCAGGGACTTCCAAAAACCACCCCAGGAGCAAACAAAAACTACAGAAAGCCCCATTGACTTCCCCAGCACCCCGGAAGACCCTCCAGGTCCGTCGGGAAACACATCGTGGCAGTCGACACAGGACTACTAAGCCGGAGAAGCCAATAGGAAAAACGCAACCCAGCTCCACCCCCAAGGGCAGGGGAAAACCGGCAAGATGGCCGGTGTCGACCCCCCGACTATACTCCAGCCTACCGGGAGGGGTGGGCAGCGGAAGAGGCGTACGGCACTGATCGGCGCTTCGTCGCCCCTGTCGGAGATTCAGCAATCGTTGAACCGCGATATTTGTTTTCATCGGATGATCAAAAACCAAACGAAGTTCACGGGAAAATTCATCAAAGGATTCTAGCAGTGATGATTTATTGCTCCCGAATCATCTCCAGGTGCTTCTGGACTTTCTCCTGAAATGGAACTGCTTCTGCCGCTGGGTCCATATTGGTTTGGCCGGAGAATTCTGTTATGGATAAGACGCGGATTGAGGAGCGGTCCAGTATCTGACTGAACCCAGCATGAAATAATCAGAACCAGTTCCAAAAAGAAAACATTTATTTTTCTCCCTTTGTGCTATACATGAAATACTAAATAATTATAGTTCTGGTGAGGTGAAAAGGCGGCGCGCTCTCTCAGCGTCGTACTCTGTGAAGGAGGAACAGAGATGAGATTATTCAACACTTATTACTACGAAATATTGTTTAGAGGCAAACTTATCAGCTACACGTTTAGGTCTGGTTTCAAAACGTAGTTCAAAGAGGCTGCTGCTCACAGCTAGTGGAGGATCATTAATCCACACGCCACTGCCGTGAGGAGCACGCCAAACAATTTCCACCAATAATTACTTATAGCTGCGTATAAACGCCAATTTACATTCACGGATAAACCTTTCAGAATATTCACCTCTGTCGTGTGCTGACAACGTTTGCCTCTCACCCTCGTCCTCCTTCACAGGCGTGATGTCAGACTCTGAAACGGCCCTCAGCGTCCCCACACGGTCGTCACAAGGTCGTATTCTCCGGCAATCTTATCCAACTCACTGCTGGTTTAAATGTAGTTCTTCATCACTACATTGGTACCAGCTGGAAGTCCTCAGATCTGCACGTGAACATCACAGGTGTCGTGGATTGTCCCGATAGAGAGCCGCACGAGAATGCAACAGGTGCAGCCAATCATCGTAACAGAGAGAGACTCTTCTGCAGCACATTTTCCTCAGAGAACAGCCCCAAATCACCTGGGAAGGAAAATAAACACAAAACAACCCAACCTTGTCCAGCCAAACCCCCTCCAACACACAACAGATAAGTTGCTCAACTTCATTGTTCTCCTATGACAAACCTCTGTTGAATATTCAAAAGTAATTCTATTGGTATTCTCAAATTTGCATGGACCAACGTGGAGAAGCTGTTATGGGAAAAAATATCTCTTTTTTTTTTTTTAGATAAAAATACTGAGAGTGTTGTGCAGAGTGGTGACAGAGTCTGACATTGTTCTGGTGTTCATCAAGGCTGTGTTCTGGCTCCTACACTGTTCAATGCTTGCATGGACTGGGTCTTAGTTCAGGTTGTGGACACTAGCAACTTAGGTGTTTTTGTTGATGAGGAAAGGTTTAGTGACCAATGGCGTTAAATGGGCTCAATTGATTGCAGTATGTGAGAAACTAGGTGAGTTATTGCAGTATCTGAGTTTGCCATTGTCCTGGATCATGACTAAGATCCAATTTTTTTTAAAGACTTCTTGGACTCCGCCATCAGAAGTGTATCTGTAGGGGGTTGAAAGTTTTAAACTTGTCGAGACATTTGCTTATCTTGGCAGTGACATTCATTTCTCTGTGTCCTCTGCCTTTGACATTGAGAGATGCCTGGGAAGAGCATATGAAGTCATAAGGTAGCTGGACAGAGGCAATGCCATTTTCTTTGCAGGAGAATGAAGGTCTAAGGTAGGATCCTGGTACTACATGTGTTTTTGTAATTTTTAACCTTTATTTAACCAGGTTAGTCCCATTGAGATCAAGATCTCTTTTGCAAGGGAGACCTGGGCAATTATAAAGTTTCCACTTCACCTAACTTGCATGTCTTTAAATGTGGGAGTTAACCGGAGCACCCAGAGGTAACCCACGCAAACACGGGGAAAACATGCGAACTCTACGTAGAAAGGCCACAAGTGGGAATTGATCCAATGACCTTCTTGCTGTGAGCCAACAGTGCTAACCACTAAGCCACCATGCTTGCTGTGTGGTTGTAAGACTTGGATGCCAACCAGTGACCTAAGGTGTCAAATAGATGTTTATGGTACTAGGTCTCTTTGGAGGGTCTTTGGGTTCTGCTGGAATGATTTCGTGTTCAGAACTCTTGTGGCTGGAGAAGACCAAAGGGACAGTCATGGTTCACCTGGCTGTGGCAGATGGTTATTTTCAAAATGTGGGAATGCACCACTTGTTTGCCTGTGTGGTGCTGGTTCTGTAGTGTTATGGATGCGGCGGTGCATGGCACTAGCGCATACATCCATACTTCACTTGTTCTTTCTTAGCTCTTTTTTGTGTAGCTGTGTTTTGAAGTTATTAGTGAATTTTTGTGAAAAATAATCAAGAAATAGATGGAGTAGTTTTGCTTTATTTTGGAACAGGTTGTGTCTAATTTTTCAGAGGTGCCTAATTCTGTCCTCCTCTCTTTTTGCTCCAGTCACCATACACTGGTCTGGTGTTCCATCACGAGGGCTGGCCTCTCTGCCTCCATGAAAAGGTTGTCATCCAGCTCTGTCCTCTGGACCCGCGCCTGCTCCATCCAGGAGACTTCTATCTACTGGTTTCTCCTGATGCTCGTCTTCCTTCCCAAAATTACAGCATGCCCTATAAGAATAGGTTCATCACCCCTTCCTCCCCTTGCCTGCTAGTGTGCAGCCTCTCGCATGAGGGCCGTCATGTGGAGAAGCAGCAGGTATCGCCACTGGTCTTGAGGTCCCTCTTCGGGATGGCTTGGCTGGATTCTGTCAACAAGGAGAGAGAGCGGCAAGGAGCATCTGGGTTGGAGCACTGCCTTCTCTCTGCTCATAGCGATGTTTTCAGGGTCCAGTGGAAGGATCTAGTCCACCCACAGTTCATCAGCCACTCCAGAGAGACACTGAATGGGAACAAGGCACACGTGGATGAGGACGTATCAGAGTGTGTAACCACCTCCCCCCAAACTGAAATAAAACCACTTCCCTCCTCCACAAAAACAAACCAAACCCCTGCAAATAGCGATGATTCTGATTCAGAGGGGGAGTATGTGGAACTGACAGACCTACCCCTGCCTCGCTTCTATCCTCAGAAAGGGTCATTAACCCAGTCCATTTGTCTGCAGAACCAAAACAAAACCCGTGCTTTGAAAAACACTGGTTTGGACTCATGTAGACCTGTCATACTCACCCCTATCTCCCCTGTTGCCTTCTCTTCAACATCTGAGAAGGAAGGAGTGTTAAGCAATCAGCCAGAGTGCCAGACCTTTCAGGAGCGGACAGAAGGTACTAGTTCACCCCCTGTTCTGAACCAACAGACAAAAGACTGCATGGAAGAGGGAGAGGTGACGGGGGACGAGGCAGATACAGATGCCAAGGAACATCTGAAGCAGGTGCAGGAAAGAGAAGAAAGTGTCGAGGAGAGACTAGGTGATAAAGAACATGAGATGGTACAGCCAGAGAAGGTGCAGGAAAAATGGGATGTTGGAGAGATGGAGGTTCGGTGGATTGAAGGAGGTAGAGAGTTAGACCAAGAGGAGGTGGAGGTAGAAGAGGAGATTCAAGTTGTTATTGTGAAGCAGGTTCAGAGGCGAGAGGAGCAGCGAGGAGGTTCTCAAAGTGACTCCTGTACAACCTGTAAAGAGACTGCAACTCCAGTGGAGGATCTGGACTCACTTTGCAGTGAACATGCAGAGACGGCCAATGGATGGGAAAAGGAGGAAGAAGAGTGTCCAAGTGAGGAGGTTGTTGGGGGAGGAACTGTGGAGCTTCAGTGTAAAGGTACAGAATCCTGTTTTACCTCCTGAATTCTTCTTTCCCACTCATGCTCTTCCTCCCCCAAAACCTTTTTACTGTGCAGCTAAATCCACTTAACTCTTCCTTCTCCTTCTCTCATTGGCTGGCTGCATTGTACATCATCTCCTCCCCTTTTTCTGCCCTCCTCAGAAACCTCTCCAGTAAACATGCTAAATTTGTCTCGATGCTAACAGTCGTCTCTCTGATGTGGACCAGACAGATCTGGACCTCAGTTTGATGAGACATGGCAGTTTCAATCTTTGAATCATTTAGCGACACTTTTGAAACAATGGATCTAAAATATATCCATGGGTTTTTTGGAAAATTGCTCTCCTGATGTCCGTGCACAGCCTGCCGGCAGAAGCCACAACTGCGATTTTATGAGTCAGTTTTAAACGTTGTGTCAAGCACTTTGTGAATCTCAGGAGTTTATAAGGTGTTCTGAGGGTTTGATCCTGAATGTTGGCATTATTGGTTGTACTGCTGAAGGCAGCAGGGTACTTCAGTCCCTGCAGTTTACTAAAAAGCACCCACAGCTCTGTTTTCAGTCACGAGGGGCACAACAGTGTGTCTTTGTTTTGACGTGAGCCAGCATGTGTGTTCACTCTGCAACCGTGTGGGATAAATTGTGCTAAATGATCAAATGCGAGGCTTCAGTTTAGAAAAGAAAAAGACAGGGAAAAGTACAGTGAGTGCAACACGTTGTTCTCGTTGGCAGTAAAGTCAAAACTGCCAACGGCAGAGCTGAGCCTCATCCAGCTGTCGTTTAATGTTGAAACACAGCACTGAAAACTGTTAAACATGTAGATTTGCCAGCTTGGTTTGGCAGTTTTCATTTGAGCTTAATCAGAGGATGCATGCTTCTGCCTTGAGTACAGATACATGCAAGTGACATCACAGTTAGCATTGCTGAATGGAATGAACAATTTTTCTCAAAAGAGAATCTTTATGTTATGAATTAGTCAAGTCAACTTTGTCAGTTCTGCAGTGCATACACAGACATATTGAGAACTGAAATGCCATTACTGTCAGTCTCCCAGACAATAGAGAGTAAAAAAAACACAACAGTAGAATATAAAATGAATATATAAATACAGTAGACAGTAGAATGTGGTCAGTGAGGTACCTGGTGGTAGCACTGTGTCTTGTGCAAACTGAGCAGTGATTCAACATTGATGAACTTATTCAAACTAATCTAAAGACATGTAGTGCATAAGCAGTCCTTGGAGATGTGTTCAGTGTTTGTGAGGTGGGTGTCAGGAGTAAGAAGTCAGTGACTTGGGGGGGGTGGTAATGGGGGAAGAGTTGAGTGCTCTGACAGCCTGGTGAGTGAAACTGTCCCTCAATCAACTGGTCCTCCACAGTCTCCTCCCTGATGGTAGCAGGCTGAAGAGGCAGTTTAATGGGTGGGTGGGATCTCCCGTGATGCGCATGGCCGCGCAGGTGAGGTGGGTGCTATATATGTCTTGGGGTGGGGGTGCCTGTGATGTTCTCACCTGTTCTTACGATTGTGCTGAAGGGTCCTCAATCATGTTCTCAATCATGCCCCTGTAGAAGGTGCACATGATGGGTTGGAGGGCCATAGCTCTTCTTAGTTTGTGGAGGTGTTGGTGAGCTTTCTTGGCTAGTAATGTAGTGTTGGGGGCCTAGGAGAGGTCCTCTGTGACCTGCTCACCTAGGAACTTGGTGCCGCTCACCCTCTCTCTCCACAGCAGCACCGTTGATGGTCAGAGGGGGGTGTTGGGTGTGTGCGCTCCCGAAGTCCACAACAATCTCTTTTGTCATCTCCATATTCAGGGAGAGATTGTTGTGTGCACACCATGAGGTCAGTTGGTTCACCTCGTTCTTGTAGTTGGTCTCATCGTTGTTCTGATGAGAGCCACCACAGTTTGTCGTCCATGAACTGCAGTGGTTATGTAGTCGTGGGTCAAGAGGGTGAAGAGGAAGGGGCTCAGCACAAATCCCTGAGGGACTCCGTGTTCAATGTGATGACACTGGATGTGTTGCTGCTGACCCGCACTGCCTGTGGTCTCCCTGTCAGGATGTCCAGCAACCAGTTGGTCATGAAAGAAAATCTAGCAGCCAGGTGTAGTGTTGCAGTTGAAGTTTCCTAATTGATGTATATAGAAGCAGATCTGATTCATACCGTCGACTGGGCCCCTCAACCAACCAGTAAAGGCTGCTAAATACTACTTTCTTTCCTTACACAGTCTGAAGGTAGCAGTTACTGTCCACATCAAAATTTAAAGTATGAAATTTGAAGGTTTACGTTCATAAACTGTCAGGCTGCCTACTTTCACAATGTTATGGTTATATCATGGCAGGAATAGGCACTAATATCATCACACACAGAAGAAATCCACAGAGCGGTCACTGAGATTGAGCTCCAGACAGACAGATACATAATTTGTACAGTTCTAATATCCTCCATATGGGCCTTCCAGCTAGTGGGAGATTAAAATGAAAAAGAACAAAATACAGGTGTTTAAGAAAGAGACAAAAAATTTCACTCTGCTGTAGTTCCTAATATTTACCCAAGTGGTTTACAGTTATTCCCTCCAGGCTGGCCAAACATTACTTTGTCTTGATGTGCAAGTTTACGTTTGTTTCTCTGCTAATGATTTAATGGTATATCTCATTCAAATCTATGACTCTAAACTCAGCCCATGACTTTGCAGGGGTTGAAAATATTTATGGTACCACTTATTCTCCACAGCTCTACTGGAACAGTTTTGATTAGTGATGGCAAACTATTAGAGCCTTTAGACCAGTGGTGTCCAAAGTATTCCACAAAGGGTGCAGAAAGATGGTGCAGGTTTTCTTTGCAGCCACTGACTGCAGCAGGTGATTAACATCACTTTGAGCAGATGGGATGAGTTCATCAGTGAAATCACCTGCTGGAGTCGGTGGCTGCAAAGAAAACCTGCACCCTCTTGGCCCTTTCTGGAATACTTTGGATGCCACTACTTTAGACAGTTCATAGTTTTATAAATTCTGTTTATGCACACTACAAGACTGATCCTTATTTTTCTCCACAGGACCAAGCAGCGAAGCTTCACCTTCTGTTGGTTCCAGTGCAGTAGAATTGGAACAGCCAGTAACATCTGCCCAAGTGGACCTGTCTGGTGTTACCACAGACCCAATATGCCTTACTCGAATCTCTCAGTTCTGCCACTCCAGCTTCTACAGAGTGCTGATCAGCTCTGGTGTTCTATGTCTGCCTGGTGAGAAAGCTATAAGCTTCATACTCTTCAAAACTAAGCTTGAGTCAGACCAGGTTTAGCACCAGAGTAGTGGCTAAATCCAAAATAACAGAAACTAGAATGCATCATTGGAGAATGAATCTTAAAAATGCATGCTGGAGCCCCTCCACATAGTAACCTTGGGACACTGGTGGAAACACAAGCTGTTACTGCATCCACCCAATTTTTGAAGGACATAGTGGGAAAAGTGGCTGTGAGGAGGATTTAAGTGAAATCTGAAACCTCACCTGATAACAGAAATTCTAGTTGTGTAAACAAAGAAGTCGAGGCATAATGTTGCTTATCTTGAGCATCCAACCACGGTACCTCACTGTTACATGCAAAAGTAAGATCCAGAATACAGCACAGGCTTTAAATGCTACTGGAAGTTGTTCTTAGTGAGTCTGATTAATTTAGCAAACTGATTGTATTTGGTCTTTTTGCAAACTAGTTTGGTTCACAATTGGTTAACTCACTGGTGAAAAAGGACTGCCAGAAATTTGTAGTAGACACTGAGATTGAGCAGTAACTTAGAGGGACTCTAAAGTTATTACTTTGGCTAGTTTGTAGGATGTATTTATGGCTTTTATAGTCCCTATTCAGGTGTAGAAAGATAGTGCACTCCAGAGATTTTAGTCCCAAATTCCTCTCTCAAACCACTCAACATGACACTCTGTGGTAAGCCTTCTCTAGATCAGTTATCACCAATTAGAAACCTTTGTGTTTTTCCATATGCATTGTTTTACTTTGAATTACTGCAGTTTTGTGTCTGGAAGATTATCATTGTTATTATTTTGAAGGAATCATCTGTGTTGCCTTGTTCTTTGACAGAGTTTGGAATTTCAGTCTAAATGTAAGCAATGTTTTTTTTTTTTTTTTTTTTTTTACCTTTTTTTTCACGTTTCATGTCCCACTACCATGTTTGTCATTCTGTGTGTAAATCCATAACAATACATACACATTATACTTTCATCATAGGTACCACTCGGGGTGTGGATGAGCAAATGACTTTGTGGGGTTTTTTGTGGTGCATATATTTACATACCAGTGAGAATCATTGTTCTCTACCAGCTCTGATTATAAGGAATATGAGTAGTTGGCCTCCAGAGTCAAACAGGGTCAATGTCCATTAGATTTAATGACATATGTTGCCACATTGCAAACTATTCATTTTTAAAAATCCTTTTTAATGAAAGCTTCGCATAACTTTTTACCAAAACTGGAGCAGCCTAATTTTTGACCCTTGCACAAAATTAAATTGGCTTTTTACCATTTCCCCCCATTTTCACACCATAATTCCATAACATTTAGCCATAAAAAGAAAACACAATACATTTTTTGGTGTCATTATTTTCAAACAAATTTTGTGATATACCTTTTCAACATGATGAGAACGTAGAAAAAAAATTTGATCCCTGTGTAATCCTTGACTGAACCCTACCTGGCTGTGTAGACCACACTAAACACAGTCTGGATTGTAAGTGGTGTTACGACACCTAGGTGGTTTGAAAAGTTGCTTGGCCCATTGTGTTTTCTTTTTGTCCTTAGCATAGGGTTGAAGAGGCTGTAGATCTTACCTTAATAGACAACCCACTCTGTCTGATGAGCTGTTTGTGTCTTCATAGGTACCAGAGACAGAGGTGGGGAGGGCCATACTGACAGTCTGTAGCAGAAATGCAGTGTGGTCAAATCCTGACTGTGATAGCTCAGAGGTACTTCATGTGCTGCTATACTACAGCTCCACCCTCAGGTATGAACACTGTCCCCGTTCGGGCATGCTGTCAATGCAGGTTGACCAGTCTTCTTCTGATGTCACATCCTGTGATGCACAGGAAGGAAGTACGAGCGCTGGGGTTGACTGTGCTGGTGGATGCCCGAGGAGCCCTTCCTGTTCCTGCCCTGTTCTCTGCGCTCGCGTCATTGCAGGTAAGTGAGGAACTAAAGAAGTACCTCACAAATAACATCAATGGATTATTATACCCTGTTTGGTTTGGTATAAAGGAATCACCCTGTCTCTGTCCATGAGTGTTTTTAGTGAAACTCCTCCTAACATTTTTGTCAATTTTAATGAAACCACACAGTGGTAGGACACCATATTAAGAGGGACATAAAGGGGGGAAAAAAAAGTCTGGTCCATCTTCCAAGGGAGATAATTGGGTGATTCTTACGAAATCCAGATTTAAAAGGATTCCAACTTCAAAATTTTCAAAAGACATTTGAAGACAAATTTCCAATTAAGCTAATCCAAGATTAATGTCTGAACTTACTAAAAATATTATTATTAGACATTGTTTTGGGAATTTTGTATAAAATTACAGGTATTTTAGATATTGAGTGCAGAGAAAAATATCATTACCGCAACATGAAATCACATCAAATATATTGTTACATACTTTTATTTTTGGTTATTTTTAAAGTGGGTTATTAACACTTATGTCAAGATGTATATAGGGTGTCCCAAAAAATATACAACATTTAAAACACTCGGTTTGACCCTTAAATGCTACAAACTTAATCACTTATGTTTCTTTTTTACTTGCAGAGACCCTGAAGTTTATGTTGATGCCAAGCAAGACTCAGGAAAATGCCAAGATTAACCATACTACAGCGAACAAAAATTGAGTTTTGGCACCAGACTAAGAGTGTCAAACAGGTGCAGCGACTTTACGCTCGACTGACAAAATGCAGGGCCAATATTGACATTGGTATGAAAAACGTCAACCTTTCAGCTTTCTATCCAGACATAAATTTATTTCCTAGACATATGCTTTGACCATTTTCTTTGCTGATAAAATGTTGCATATTTTTGGGGACACCTCAGGGAAGATTACCTTGTTATATTTCTAAATAAAAAAAATCATAATTTGTCTCATTACCGCAACATACCTAATGATTTATATAATTTTTTTAGGATATTTCTTTGAAAACAGACAAATATGTTTTTTTGTTAAAGGGATTAAATAAGTAATCCTATAAATTGTGTCAACAGAATTACAAACTAAAAACAATTTTATAATTATTAAATAATTTGCAAATAAACACATATTGCGGTAATAACAACAGTGTTTCGGAAATGAAATTCACTGTTTCGGAAATGAGACTCCGTGCAACACCTTCATAGATCAGCAATGATTCATATTTAACACACAATGTCACTGTTTATAGAAATTTTTTTTTATAAACAAAAACATTTCCATTCAATTAATTTCATTCAATTCATTTAGTTGTATATTCAATTATGAGTTAGTTGTACAGCATACGAGTCAGTCACACAACATACAACAATTAAGTAAAAGTAAACAAGTAATTTCAGTGTATCACAAACACACAACATTGAGTGTAAATAGAACAGTAATGAATCTTAACTCATTTTTTATTTAGAACTATAGATTTAATGGAATAGTAGGCCAATTCATTTATGTATGCCTTTTTATCAGGCAAAACACAGAAATGGGCGGGCAGAGGAGGGTGACAGGAAGTGGTTCCGGAATTATATCCCTAATGTCCCGACTGTAGTAGCAGACCCTTTCTCCCTCCAAAGGGAGTCTATCAGTCTAGCACTAGATAACAATGGGATGTACAGGGCTATGTAAGTGGGCAAAGATGATTTGTGAGAATGTCCTAAAAGGGAATTAAACTTATTATTAACTTATCAAACTTATTTATTTATAGTAATATTTAACTTAACTTATCAACCTTTGATTACTTGATGTATTTTCATGGTTCTTGGAACTGCTTTAATTTGTGGAGGAACCAATTCATTGCTCTCCTTAATTTTTCCTCTGAAACCTTGTAGAAAGTCACAGATGAATTATTTTGTAGTTGGTCAAATAGAGAATCAGCATCTGGAAAGCTTGTTCCATATGAGACGATTCTATCTGCCAAGTTTTTTAATGCCCCACCAATGCCGTCTCGTGCACCTTTCCATGTGATGCTTCTGTGAAATTCCATGTTATCCACTGAAACCCATGCGTGAATGGCACAGTGGAGGCCAGATAGAATGAAGTCTTGTTTCTTTACTGAGAGGTTGGGCCATCTGCTATAATATAATATATAATCAATTCCTGATACTATATTACATTTAATGCCAGTGCTGCATAAAAAGGGAACACTAGTGACCACTGCTGGAGAGTTTGTAAAAATTATTTATACCATGGTCAGTGAGAATTCCATGTCTAACTGGCGTGCATTATTTTCGTATATACACACACGTAGTTTGGCAAGTTAAGTCACTGTTATAGTCACTCCGCTCTGGTCATTCACCATGGCAACGCGCAAATCAGTTGGCGCAGGTCAGCTGTGTTTGACAGGTGAATGACAGACACACGATAAAACATGGATTTCCAAGTGAATTTTAATATTTTTGGCCAAAATAAAACGTTTGAGGAATGGAAAGAGGAGGGAGAGCAGACGAGAAGAACAGCAAAAGCAACGGAAGTAAAGATTTAACATCGGACGAACTGAACAAGATTGAAGACGGGAAAGAAGAAGAGAACAGTTCTATCCTTGCAGGCTGTCAGAGCGCTCTGCATCAAAACAGCGAGCATAGTTTCTGGACCTGTTGCCAGTTGGTTGCAGCTCCACAAAGCAGAGAGGGGGGGTGGTGTGAATGGCCCGCTGCGGCGCGAGCCCGCAGACTCGGTAATCGCATCCGAGGCAAATGTCTTGAGACTGGCATAAAATAGTCCCAAATACGTATGCATTTTTATCAAGTTCTGTTAATTAAATAAATATTTGTGTGTTAGCTCACTGTGTAGAACCATGGTATAAGCGGATTAAACAACTCGAAGCCATGCATTATACGGTTTGAATGCACTTCGTGGAGTAACACCCACTCTGCTTCGTGTTGTGGTGTTTTAGACTCTGCGTCGTGCATTCAAACCGTATAATGCACGGCTTCTCGTTGTTTAATCCTTACATATATAGCAGTTACAAACTCTCCAGCAGTGGTCACTAGTGTTACCTTTCACCTTTTTATTAAGAGTTTTAGACAAATATCATGTTATATCAGAAATACACATTTATATATGTATACATCTGTTTCTCATTACCGAAACAGTGAATCTCTCTACCGCAACCTGTCTTCAAGTGTTGCGGGTGTACGATAATGCTGTTGCGGAGTATGAGTGAACTTGAACTTTCCTGCCCTCTTTCAAGGCACTATGAGGCCTAGCTAAACTTTACCTAGCTGTTTATATTTAGACCATGATGAGGTAAATATTAATCAAGAATTTTAAAAAATTTAAAATTTTAAATGTTAAAAACTTTGTGTATCGGTCATGAGACATGAAAAATCGTGTAGGCACTCTAACAAATGAACTTTCACATTTTATCTGGAGAGAAATAAATGAGGTGGTTACCTGGTGGCCATCTTGGGTGTCACTGGAAGTTATGCCCCCCCACTCAGAAGTCCTTGATTATAAAAGTTCCTTGTGGAGTAAATGATGATTAAAAATTGTTGCGGCGGATGAGGAAAATTGGTGTTGGACAAAGTTCTTTTCCTTAAAATTTTCTTTTTTTTTTTACAATTGAATACCAAATATCACGTTTTATTTACTGTAACTATTTGTAATATAACATGCACTGAAAGTTTATCGTATTTATTTTTATTAAGTATTAAAATTAGTATTTCAAAGAACCTAAATTCAGTAATGGACTCATTGCAGCAATGAGAATTATACTATTAAATGTGAAAAAAAACAACAAAAAATATTTTGATATTCACTTTAAATCATGTGCAACATAGCCTATATGATATGTTTATAAACTATCCTTATAATTGTGATAGCATTTAACTTTGTTTGTCAAAATGCTTCATGCCACCTAGTAAGTCTGATTTCATGAGAATCACCCAATTGCAGTTTTGCGTTTAATTGTTGCATCACGATTTTGACCTCATGAGCATAATTGATCAACAGCTTCGTGGATTTCAGTAAGATTTTGAACAATGGCAGCATGCCACAGCTTGGCTGGTAATCAGGCACCTGCTTCTTCCTGTGCGTGAAGCACCCAGTACAGTGAATTTAGAACAATAAGTATTTTAAAAAATACAAATAAAATTTGCTCCCAATTGATCAGCCTTTAAATCAGAGTTGGTTGACCTATTTGTTCATTTTCTGTACTGACATTTGGCTGGATCCAATCATGTCTCTTGGTGTACTACACCTCACCTCTGTCCCTCTGTCTTCTGTAAGTCTTGTGTCAGAATGGAAGGGTGTGTAGAGAAATTTTGTGTGCCATTATTACGGCAAAAAGTTTTGAACAATCTAAAGGAAAAAATCCTAAAATAACTGAAGGGACTGTGGTAACTTCGCCATCTGCAGCGACACCGAGACAACACTTGGAGGAGGGAAGCGTGTTGCAGCCATAACAAGGAGCTCTGGTTGGCAGTGGGGTGTGCGTGCGTGCATGCATGCATGCTCATGTGGGCATGCCACGCCATGCCATTGATGATTATTAAATCAATTGTCATCCTACTGCTGATGATGACTACTCATTCACCAAGGTCAAGGTTCATTTATTGTCATTCCAAACATGTACAAAAGATATACAAAATAAACTGCACAATAAGTTAAATACAACTAAAATAAGTTAAACCTAAATAAGTTAAGCAGAAGAGCCACTGTGTGTGAACTGCACTAAAAGTGAGTTGTGACCCTATTGCACTCGGTCCCGTTTAGCAGCGTTACATTAGGTGTGTGACTTTTTTTTTCATCAGTCTGATGAAGTCTGAAGTTGAACTGCAGATGGGAGGTTCTTGCCTCGATGCTGTGCAGACCTTCTCCCTGAACGCAGAGGGACAAACAGTCCATGGGTGGGGTGAGTGGGGTCTTTCATGATTACTGGAGGCCCTGCTCCAGTCTGCCCCTCACTTAGAGGGGAAGACTCTCACATAGAGCAGTTTTAAGGTATTTGGCATGGTTTTGTAATTAGCATTGCTCAACGAATATATTCGCATCTTCAGCTGACTTATAACTCGCAAATGTAATTTTGTCAGAAGTCAACAACTTGTTGAATTCACCAGGTGACTGCAGGCAATAAAAATACATTAAAAATATTTTGAACAAATTAAACATTTAAAACCATAAAGAACCACAAACCACAACCAACAATTAAAACAACCTTTTAAAAATGAACAAGAAAATAACTACAACCAACCACTTATAAGTTACTCAAGTTATCATTTAAACAACTTAACCATTCAGCCAGAAGATGTGTAAAAATTTGCATATGAACAGAAAAGGAAAGAAAAACTGCAATTTTAAGCTTGTTCATAAATAAGCTTAATGGACAACGGAACAAATGAATACAGGTAGAGACAATCTGGGGTAAATATGATCAACAATAAAATCAAACGATTTACTATAGAGTTATTTTGTATTTGAGAAAAAACAAAATAAATGTGACAACATTTCTCTGCACTCTTTACAAAAAGTTAAATTCATATCAATATCTTGAAGTTTCTGCACATAATCATTAGTGAGATAAAACCTGTGAGGCATTTAAAATGCTACAAGCAGGTCTGTAATAGTGGGCCGGGTATAGCAAAATACTTGTTCATTTGTGATAAAACCATGGAATTTGGCACACATATTCTAAATGAACTAATGTTTATTTTCAGATATGGAGATGACCTCTAATGAGCTACAGGGGTCAATAAAGAATTACACAATTTTGACCTTTTTGGTCAAAATTAAAACTGCTCCAATCATGTTGAAAACTATACACACCTTATTTGTCTGATCATAATGATTCCAAAAAGTTATAGTTTGGACTGTCTATGATTGCATGTTTGGAGTTATGGGATAAAAATGGTTAAAAACTTGTGACAAAGATCATTTTCAGTTTGTACAGGGGTCAAATGTTAAAGTTTACTCCAATTTGGTAAAAAAGTGATGCAAATTATTGGTTGAAATAAGAGGATTAATAAATGGAATAGTTTTGACTGTGTTGAATGCTTGGTCTCCAAAGTAAAGGTTTGGATTCTGTTGGATTCTATGACATGATAACTAAGCATGACAGATCGTGCAAGCTATTCCCTTTTTAAAATGCTATTAACTCAAACAACAATTTGCATAATTTTTTACCAAAATTGGAGCAACTTTAACTTTTGCCCCTTGTACAAACTGAAACTGACTTTTGTCACATTTTTTTATGTTTTTACCCCATAACTCCATGGAATTCAGTCATAGATAGTCTAAACTATACCTTTTTGGAATTGTTATGATCAGACAAATAAGTATATAGTTATAGTATATAATATAGTTTTCACCATAATTGGAGCATTTTTAAACTTGACCCCTGTGTAATTCTTTATTGGCCTGTAGCTCATTAGAGGTCAGCTCCAGGATGTCTCCATATCTGAAAGTAAACAATAGTTAATTTAGAATATGTGTGCCAAATTCCATGCTTTTATCACAAAATGAAACAATTTTTATGGAAATTTTAGCTAAGCTGCAACACTGTAACTATTTGGACAGTGACTTTATTATTTATTACTTATTTATTTATCCTCTTTGCAACAGTTTTGACTCTGTACACTACAACAAAGGAATAAAAAATTATGTTTAACAAAAATATGAAATTATTTAGGAATTACAGCCATTTTATACTCAGTCTGTCCATAGAGTTGTGCAGGTGATGTGTGATGCTGTCTGTGGCTGGTTTTGGGAGGTGGGGGTTTGACTGGTGGTTGTTAATCATGACCCAAAGCAGTTCTATAATACAGTGGATCCGACAATGTGCATGCTGCTAAACATGCTGCTGACCTGGAAGCCTGGAAATCAGTCCATATTCCAATATTGGCTATTGTCCGTCTTCACAGTCTGAGTGGACATAGGGGGCATTGTCATGGTGGGAACCCAGGCTGCCGATACGTAGGCCATGTCTGGGCTAGATCTCTGTGGCTGTTGATGAAAGCCTTCTCAAGTCTTTGATTTGCATGTACAGTACTATGCCTGAACGTACACATGGGTGTCTTAGATTTTCTGTTTGACCTTTAACCTTTACAGAATAATCCATATATTTCTGCCCATCTCTGTTCTTGTTGGTGGATTTTTTTTTTGCTTGGACAGTTGTGCTGTGTGAGATTTTTATCTTTTACTTCATCAGATGTCTTTATTCCACCATTCGAAACCAGTAGGTTTGCTGTCAGTGGAGTGGATCTGAAGTCATAGCCATCTGGTTTACTATTATTTTTCCTTCTTAATTTCACTGTACAGTGACTGTATTCTGGTATTGGGTTAAATGAGAGAAATGACAAGGTGATGCTTATCTCTGCTGAACTCTGACATTCGTCATTATTTATAACATTTTAAAGACTAAATAAATAATAGAGTACTCATCAGTTTGTGTGTATGTGTGTGTGCAGGAAAAGATGCCAGGCTCTGTCCACTGTGTGCTGATTTTAGTCAATAAAGATGAGGTTCTACATCTGGAGAAACCTCCAAACCTACAGGTAACATGGTGCCAAACTGTCGGTTATGTGATACAAGAATATATATACAGATGACACCCTTGCAAGGATATTAGAAGGGTCTTGGGAGTATGCCCAAACCAATCTACATGTGTTTTGTGGATTTATGAGGCTTATGATCAGGTCCCTCAGGGTATCCTGTGGGGGGAGGGGTGGTACAGTGAGAGTGCTGCGTACAGGTTTCACTGCAACATGTGATCCTATATGACCAGAGTTGGAGCTGTGTCCACATTTTTATCGTTACATCAGACCTGTTTTCAGTGGGTGTTGGACTCAGCCAGGGCTGCCCTTTGTCACCAGTCCTATTCATGATGTTCACGTGCAGAATTTCAAGGTGCAGTCAGGGACCAGTGGGTGTCCAGTTTGGTAACCTCAGAGTTGCATCTCTGTTTCTTGCCAATGATGTGGTTCTTTTAGCTTCTTCAGGCAGTGACCTCCGAGGCACACTGAGCAAGTTTGAGTGTGACGCGACTGGGATGAGAATTAGTGCCTCCAAATCTGAGACCATGGCCCTCTCCTGGAAATTGGTGGATTGTGCCCTCAGGGAAGAGTTACTGCCCCAAGTGCAGGAGTTTGAGTATCCTGGGGTCTTGTTCACGAGTAGGGGTAAGTTGGGACATGAGATCAATAGACTGATTAGGGTGGCGTGTGATGTTTTATGGATGCTGTACCAAACCGTCGTGATGAAGAAGGAGCTGAGCGGGAAGGCGAGTCTTTCAATTTACCAGTCAGTTTACGCTCCTATCCTCACCTATGGCCATGAACTTTTGGTAATGACTGAAGGAATAAAATTACGGACACAAGCGGCAGAAATATGATTCTCCCAGATACCTCATTGGGTATCTGGTGCTTACACTCCTGGCCAGGGTGAGATGTTTGACTATCCAGGAGGGACTTGGAGTAGAGCCACTGCTCCTTCCCATTGAAAGGAGCTGGTTGAGGTGGTTCTGGCACCTGGTGAGGATGCCTCTTAGTCTTCATCTCTCAAGGGAGGTCTTCCAGGCACATCCAAGTGGGAGGAGGATCCGGGGAAGACCCAGAACCTGCTGGAGGGATTCTATTTCCCAGCTGGTTTGGGAATGCCTTGGGATACCATGGAAGGGTTACAGGACTTGGCAGAGGATAGCAAAGTGTGGGAGGAGCTGTTTGGTCTGCTGCCACCACAACCCGAACCTGGATAAGCAGCAGAAAATGAATGAATGAAAGGCACTCTATGACACAGGCTGGTCAAGTAGTGCCCACACATTCACGTCAGCAGTGCTTCTTTGTTTATTTTCACAGAGGGTTTGGTTCACTTGACCAGGCTGCTTTCTGTTGTTGTTGTTCTATTTTTTTGGTTGACACAAGTTTTATGCCAGATGCCCCTCATGACAGACTCCCTTTTGTGTGAGAAACACACAGGCTGCCGGTTTTCCCAAGCAAATCTCCCAGCCAGTCACTCATCAAGAATCTACTCTGCTTCACTTCTCAGGTCTGACAGGATCAAGCATACACAGAGCAAGTGCTATGGACCTCAACTGAAAATAAAATTTACATTGAGTACATTAAAGTGTAAAACTGTGTATATCCAGATAATGGCGTGGATCCGGTCATGGTAAAATGGTACATGGGTATGGCTTATTTATCAGTCCTGTTGTACCTTGGCAAAGGGATGCTGCCTTCATCATCCTCTGAAATAACAAATTCCTGTCTGCAGGTGGAGGCATTGAGCTGTTTGAAGTCGCTTCAGAAGCACATAGAGCTTCATCAGCTTCCAACAGATTTTGGTGGTTCCTTCAGCTACAGTCAGAAGAACTGGCTCTGCTTCAGATTGGTCAGTATCAAGGATGAAGGTTTTATTGTCCATCACAGAGGATAACGTGGTTGTACACTGCAACTCAAAACTCTTGTGAGAAGTTGACACATCACATTCTCTTCAGTAACATTCCACCAAGATATGTAGAAATATGGCAAAACGTAGCCATCTATTACGAATATGACTACGAGGCAAAATGGCTGATTGCAGTGACTTGCCACTACCAGCTAATGTTCCAATTTTGCTTGCATAAATATGTAACATTATTGACATCGTATGTCTCATACATTTGATATGCCAGGAGAGGAAACGTATGTAGAAAAATATTTTGATACCACATCTTATTGCTGTGATATGGTCACTGATGTATTCTAGACTGGCTTGACCTTGACCTTAGACTTATGACTTTGACCTTATCTACTAATTTAGATTAAAATTGCTTGTTTGTATTTTGAATGTATCAACACTGACAGTAGACGATGACCTCATAGTATAGTTCTACACTTTTTACTTTTTTAATTCATTTTATTAGGAAATGGAGTGTGCCGCGGCCTCAACTTTACCTAAATTCTGGGTCTTTTAGTGAAGCTTGGGGCTAGTGGCCGGCGATCACCTTAGTATTTCCTGTTTTTCTTGTTGTTTAATGCTGACAAATTAGTCTGTATTTCTTGTCTTTCTGATGCCTGATTGTTTTTTCTCTGTTTAAGGTGCAGCTCCATCCAGAGATGGTTGTGGTATTTGTGCTGGAGACCCTCCTATCCTGTGCACCAACAGCATTTCTTGTATATTCGTTTTGTGAATTGTTCTGTAATTTATGTCTGTAGCATGGCCCAAGCAGAGGGTCACCCCTTTGAGTCTGGTCTGCTTGAGGTTTCTTCCTCAGAGGGGGTTTTTTCCTAACCACTGCTGCACTGGGGGTTGGTGAGGTTGGACCTTACTTGTGTGAAGCACCTTGAGGCAACTCTGTTGTGATTTGGTGCTGTATAAACGAAAAAAAAAAAATAGAAATTGAACCTCTGATTTTACCTTGGCCTTTGACCTCTGACCTTGACCTGACCTGTGTTGCAAGAGGATGATTCAATGAGGTTGTCCACCTATTTGAAATTGTTCTGTTTTGAAGATATCACCATGGGCAACTAACAGTTAATTCAGTATTTACTTTGATTAATCTATCAAGCTATTATCTCTATTAATCGATTAGTTGCGTGTTTCCATAAATGGTGAAAAACGATCAGTATTTTCCCAAAGATGACACCCTTAAATGTGTTGTTTGTTCCCAGCATAAATACAAGATGAGAGAGATATACTTTATTGATCTCACAGTGGAGAAATTGTTTACACTCCATTTAACCTCAGACAGCAATTAGTCCACATTATTACTTGTTTACCGTAATAATGGCACACATCAGAAATTAAAGACAGCAGATACATTTGACATTGTTTATGTGCACTAAGTTTGAAGAAGACCATTATCCGAATTGAGGCAAGTGGGTGAAGGCCACGCAGCAACCCTGAGATGTGCCGCCGTCAGCTAGGGGGGGGAATAATATGGGCTGCAGCTAAAACTGCATCGCCCCCACCGAAGGGGAAAGGAGTGATGTTAAGCAGGCGCCGGAAAGGGGAGTGTTGCTGGGGGGTAGGAGGCGGGTGGGGGGAGGGAATGGAGCATGCTTCAGTCCTGTAAAAGCAGTTTGTCTTTGTGAGTTGAGATAAACAGCCAATGTTCCGCAGGCCGAAAAAATTCCTCTGGAGGAAAACAGTTGGGCAATTTGACCTTCAGGCTTGATAAGCCTGTAATGTTATGGTTTGAGCAGTGAAAAACACTTTTTAACAGTTCCACTTGCACAACCAAATCCCAATTATGAATTAATAATATCCCCAGTTATGAATTAAGAATATTCACTGGCCTCTGAAATCTTCAACTTCAACTGCAAGGCACGCATCTGCTCCAAGATGTCATCCAATTTGCATCTGAGTTCAAAGTCATTGCAGTCTGAGAAGGCACTGCCTTGCCAACCTCGTTAATCATGATGGACAAGCGAGGGGCCGTGGTTCTTGATGCCGCCGTCTTGCCAATTTTCTGGTAGATCAGGGCAGCACATAAGCCAAAAAGTACCAGCCCTGCTGCCATGAGACCAAAAATGAATAAATCCTCGACTTGTCGGGCTTGTCTCTACTGGTGGTTGGCTCTCACTGCGGTATTGTATCACTTCCTGTTCCGGAGCACAGCGGTGTTTTGCTATATCTGTTAGCTGTTTAATCTGCGCAGTTAGATTGATCTAGTTACCTAGATAACGATTTGTTTCACAGTGTAATCTTCACATGCCTTAACTAAAGCACTCCCTCTGCTGAATCACCTCTAATTATTTACACATTATTCACTTTGTGTGTTTTTTAGGAATCCGCTAGCTTAGCGCAGCTACTAGCTCTTAGCTGGTTTAGCATGGCGGCTTCTCCTGTCTCTCCTGCACTTTTCTACTCTGGGTGTGAAACGTTTAGTTATTCCTCGGCCTCCTTTAGCAGTAATGGTACTTGTAATAAGTGTAGCTTATTCGTAGCTTTTGAGGCCAGGCTGGGCGAATTGGAGACTCGGCTCCGCACCGTGGAAATTCTACAACTAGCCAGGCCCCTGTAGTCGGTGCAGACCAAGGTAGCTTAGCCGCCGTTAGTTTCCCTCTGGCAGATCCCGAGCAGCCAGGAAAGCAGGCCGACTGGGTGACTGTGAGGAGGAAGCGTAGCCCTAAACAGAAGCCCCATGTACACCGCCAACCCGTTCACATTTCTAACCGTTTTTCCCCACTCGACGACACACCCGCCGAGGATCAAACTCTGGTTATTGGCGACTCTGTTTTGAGAAATGTGAAGTTAGCAACACCAGCAACCATAGTCAATTGTCTTCCGGGGACCAGAGCATGCGACATTGAAGAAAATTTGAAACTGCTGGCTAAGGCTAAGCGTAAATTTGATAAGATTGTAATTCACGTCGGCAGTAATGACACCCGGTTACGCCAATCGGAGGTCACTAAAATTAACATTGAATCGGTGTGTAACTTTGCAAAAACAATGTCGGACTCTGTAGTTTTCTCTGGGCCCCTCCCCAATCGGACCGGGAGTCACATGTTTAGCCGCAATGTTCTCCTTGAATTGCTGGCTGTCTGACTGGTGTCCAAAAATGTGGTGGGCTTCATAGATAATTGGCAAAGCTTCTGGGGAAAACCTGGTCTTGTTAGGAGAGACGGCATCCATCCCACTTTGGATGGAGCAGCTCTCATTTCTAGAAATCTGACCAATTTTCTTAAATCCTCCAAACCGTGACTATCCAGGGTTGGGACCAGGAAGCAGAGTTGTAGTCTTACACACCTCTCTGCAGCTTCTCTCCCCCTGCCATCCCCTCATTACCCCATCCCCGTAGAGACGGTGCCTGCTCCCAGACCACCAATAACCAGCAAAAAATCTATTTAAGCATAAAAATTCAAAAAGAAAAAATAATATAGCACCTTCAACTGCACCACAGACTAAAACAGTTAAATGTGGTCTATTAAACATTAGGTCTCTCTCTTCTAAGTCCCTGTTAGTAAATGATATAATAATTGATCAACATATTGATTTATTCTGCCTTACAGAAACCTGGTTACAGCAGGATGAATATGTTAGTTTAAATGAGTCAACACCCCCGAGTCACACTAACTGCCAGAATGCTCGTAGCACGGGCCGAGGCGGAGGATGAGCAGCCAATCTTCCATTCCAGCTTATTAATTAATCAAAAACCCAGACAGAGCTTTAATTCATTTGAAAGCTTGACTCTTAGTCTTGTCCATCCAAATTGGAAGTCCCAAAAACCAGTTTATTTGTTATTATCTATCGTCCACCTGGTCGTTACTGTGAGTTTCTCTGTGAATTTTCAGACCTTTTGTCTGACTTAGTGCTTAGCTCAGATAAGATAATTATAGTGGGCGATTTTAACACACAGATGCTGAGAATGACAGCCTCAACACTGCATTTAATCTATTATTAGACTCAATTGGCTTTGCTCAAAATGTAAATGAGTCCACCCACCACTTTAATCATATCTTAGATCTTGTTCTGACTTATGGTATGGAAATTGAAGACTTAACAGTATTCCCTGAAAACTCCCTTCTGTCTGATCATTTCTTAATAACATTTACATTTACTCTGATGGACTACCCAGCAGTGGGGGAATAAGTTTCATTACACTAGAAGTCTTTCAGAAAGCACTGTAACTAGGTTTAAGGATATGATTCCTTCTTTATGTTCTCTAATGCCATATACCAACACAGTGCAGAGTAGCTACCTAAACTCTGTAAGTGAAATAGAGTATCTCGTCAATAGTTTTACATCCTCATTAAATACAACTTTGGATGCTGTAGCTCCTCTGAAAAAGAGAGCTTTAAATCAGAAGTGCCTGACTCCGTGGTATAACTCACAAACTCGCAGCTTAAAGCAGATAACCCGTAAGTCGGAGAGGAAATGGCGTCTCACTAATTTAGAAGATCTTCACTTAGCCTGGAAAAAGAGTCTGTTGCTCTATAAAAAAGCCCTCCGTAAAGCTAGGACATCTTACTACTCATCACTAATTGAAGAAAATAAGAACAACCCCAGGTTTCTTTTCAGCACTGTAGCCAGGCTGACAAAGAGTCAGAGCTCTATTGAGCCGAGTATTCCTTTAACTTTAACTAGTAATGACTTCATGACTTTCTTTGCTAATAAAATTTTAACTATTAGATAAAAAATTACTCATAACCATCCCAAAGACGTATTGTTATCTTTGCTGCTTTCAGTGATGCCGGGTATTTGGTAGACTCTTTCTCTCCGATTGTTCTGAGTTATTTTCATTAGTTACTTCATCAAACCATCAACAGGTCTGTTAGACCCCATTCCTACCAGGCTGCTCAAGGAAGCCCTACCATTATTTAATGCTTCGATCTTAAATATGATCAATCTATCTTTATTAGTTTGGCTATGTACCACAGGCTTTTAAGGTGGCAATAATTATCCATTACTTAAAAAGCCATCACTTGACCCAGCTATCTTAGCTAATTATAGGCCAATCTCCAACCTTCCTTTTCTCTCAAAAATTCTTGAAAGGGTAGTTGTAAAACAGCTAACTGATCATCTGCAGAGGAATGGTCTATTTGAAGAGTTTCAGTCAGGTTTTAGAATTCATCATAGTACAGAAACAGCATTAGTGAAGGTTACAAATGATCTTCTTATGGCCTCAGACAGTGGACTCATCTCTGTGCTTGTTCTGTTAGACCTCAGTGCTGCTTTTGATACTGTTGACCATAAATTTTTATTACAGAGATTAGAGCATGCCATAAGTATTAAAGGCACTGTGCTGCAGTGGTTTGAATCATATTTATCTAATAGATTACAATTTGTTCATGTAAATGGGGAATCTTCTTCACAGACTAAGGTTAATTATGGAGTTCCACAAGGTTCTGTGCTAGGACCAATTTTATTCACTTTATACATGTTTCCCTTAGGCAGTATTATTAGACGGCATTGTTTAAATTTTCATTGTTACGTAGATGATACCCAGCTTTATCTATCCATGAAGCCAGAGGACACACACCAATTAGCTAAACTGCAGGATTGTCTTACAGACATAAAGACATGGATGACCTCTAATTTCCTGCTTTTAAACTCAGATAAAACTGAAGTTATTGTACTTGGCCCCACAAATCTTAGAAACAGGTGTCTAACCAGATCCTTACTCTGGATGGCATTACCCTGACCTCTAGTAATACTGTGAGAAATCTTGGAGTCATTTTTGATCAGGATATGTCATTCAATGCGCATATTAAACAAATATGTAGGACTGCTTTTTTGCATTTACGCAATATCTCTAAAATTAGAAAGGTCTTGTCTCAGTGATGCTAAAAAACTAATTCATGCATTTATTTCCTCTAGGCTGGACTATTGTAATTCATTATTATCAGGTTGTCCTAAAAGTTCCCTGAAAAGCCTTCAGTTAATTCAAAATGCTGCAGCTAGAGTACTAACGGGGACTAGAAGGAGAGAGCATATCTCACCCATATTGGCCTCTCTTCATTGGCTTCCTGTTATTTCTAGAATAGAATTTAAAATTCTTCTTCTTACTTATAAGGTTTTGAATAATCAGGTCCCATCTTATCTTAGGGACCTCATAGTACCATATCACCCCAATAGAGCGCTTCGCTCTCAGACTGCAGGCTTACTTGTAGTTCCTAGGGTTTGTAAGAGTAGAATGGGAGGCAGAGCCTTCAGCTTTCAGGCTCCTCTCCTGTGGAACCAGCTCCCAATTCAGATCAGGGAGACAGACACCCTCTCTACTTTAAGATTAGGCTTAAAACTTTCCTTTTTGCTAAAGCTTATAGTTAGGGCTGGATCAGGTGACCCTGAACCATCCCTTAGTTATGCTGCTATAGACTTAGACTGCTGGGGGGTTCCCATGATGCACTGAGTGTTTCTTTCTCTTTTTGCTCTGTATGCACCACTCTGCATTTAATCATTAGTGATTGATCTCTGCTCCCCTCCACAGCATGTCTTTTTCCTGGTTCTCTCCCTCAGCCCCAACCAGTCCCAGCAGAAGACTGCCCCTCCCTGAGCCTGGTTTTGCTGGAGGTTTCTTCCTGTTAAAAGGGAGTTTTTCCTTCCCACTGTCGCCAAGTGCTTGCTCACAGGGGGTCGTTTTGACCGTTGGGGTTTTTACGTAATTATTGTATGGCCTTGCCTTACAATATAAAGCGCCTTGGGGCAACTGTTGTGATTTGGCGCTATATAAATAAAATTGATTGATTGACCTCATCAATGGAGAAAGGTGCCAAGCATGTCACATGCCAGGAACTCCTTGAGTCGAGAACATAGCCCGCAGATACGTTCCATCTGGGCAGGTAGGATCCCCTGGTCCTGACCTTCTTGTAGAAAAAATGGTGTCAGTAGTGTTCAGAGACCAGCTGATCAATTCCATGGTTAATCCAATAGTAGTCCAGTAGATCCAGAATCCAATATAATTTGAGGAATTCACAGTCTGGTGAAGTAGGGACTTGAAGGTTAAAAGCGGAGAACAGAGATAGGGGAGAGTGGAGGAGATGCGACCGCCCTCGTCGGAGTCCTAAGCTTGAAGATATTCAAGTTAGTGTCTAAAGAGCAGGAAAGAAACTTGTAGCATAAGCACAAACATATTCACATTCAAGATGCTGAAGTCTAATAATTGGGCATTTTTTATATTACTGTCACCCCCCAGGGCAGCACGGTGGTTTAGTGGTTAGCACTGTTACCTCACAGTGAGAAGGTCATGGGTTCGATTCCCGCCTGTGGCCTTTCTGTGTGGAGTTTGCGTGTTCTTCCCGTGTTTGTGTGGGTTTCCTCCGGGTGCTCCGACTTCCTCCCACATCCAAAGGCATGCAGGTTAGGTGGATTGGAAACATTAAATTGTCCGTAGGTGTGCATGCGGGTGTGACTGTGTTTGTTTGTCTATATGTGGCCCTGCGTCAGACTGGCGCCCTGTCCAGGGTGTACCCCGCATCGCGTTCTATGACTGCTGGGATAGGCTGCAGCCCCCTGCAACCCTTGCTTGGACAAAGCAGTTGAAAATGAGTGTGAGTGTATGTGTAGACCCCCCCCCCCCCCCCCCCAAAAAAAAGTGATTCTGAAAATAGTTGGTAATAAATTTAGCATCTGTTAATTATTGATGAGCTGTAGCAGCTCCGGTGGACAGCAGACTCATATATCTCATTTGACTTTTTACATTGACATGACCCCTCTGTTGTGAGAGGGCAGTCTACAGATTTTATCCACATAGGTGATTATTATTCTTTCTGTTGTGAAGACATTGCCAGAGGCAGTTGACAGTGACCTATGATTTGGTGTTGATGTTTGACCTATGACCTTATCATGACCTGTGCTGTGAGATGGCGTTCCACTGAGCTTAAGCACCAAGTTTATTTGAAATTGCTCTTTCTTTTGAAGATACCACCACGAACATACAAAGAGACATATGAAACACACACCCATGTACAGTAGCCTCGTTCTGCTTGAGGGTCACGATATTTCCTGTCAGTATCATCACATTTCAGATATCTCATAATGCACCATGTGACGGTACATGGATTAAAAGTGATTTGCCGTTTCCGTTGCTGAACGGTTAAGTGAAGTCTGATGTATTTAGTTCGCAAACATAAATATTGATTATTTGTGTTTTTCTGTCAGAGAGTCGAACAGCTGACCAGTCAGTGTGA